>NC_043010.1:57727545-57812545 GCF_006345805.1 Octopus sinensis | reverse complement strand
AACATTATTGTTAAGGTGGTCGATGAAAACGATAATGCCCCTTATTTCACCTTTCCAAGTGTGGACCCTTTTAGTTTGGACTTTTATTACCATCCACAGAGTAAGAATGACCTCACAGTACTGAAGGCCTCCGACAGGGACAACCAAGAAAATGCTTTCCTTAAATACGAAATTATTGGAGGCAATGACAAACATCTATTTACTGTGAACCCTTATACAGGAGTTCTTTCTTTCTCTCGGACTGTTTACCAAAACGATGCAGGAACATACGACCTAAAGTTTATGGTAAAAGACAGTGGCATGCCATCTTTATCAGCCGCAACAACCTTAACTCTCTCATTAAGTGTTAGCAACACCACCTCACCAATGTTGGCTGCAGTCCACCAACAATCGGACAGTTTAATCGATGTGACCTGGGTCGTTATCATTGTCCCAGTGGCTGTCGTTCTATCAGTGGTGATTGTTATTTCTGTCACCCTGTGTGTGATTAGAACTCGAAACCAGAACAGAGCCTTGCAACACACGGCCATATCAGCCTCAAAACACCCAAGGAACGAAATGAGGCAACTCATCTCTCAGTCTAACAACACAGTCCCTGTGTCGTGTAACCCGGATGACATAATGGGAGGCAGCTCATTATCGATGCATGGACAGCTCTATCCAGTGGACGAATCACGAAATGAATGGAAATCATCATCATTGTCCAGATGGTCCCAGAGAACACCACAGGTAAGAGACTCAGGTTCAAATTTTGTTGTCAGTAGCACAGAAACATCCAGTTGAGTGTGCAGAGCTGAATGTGTGATCAGGGCATATCATGGGGCATGGAATATATGTACACTGCCAGGAATATAAGTTATGTTCATTTTGAGATGAACTAATGTACACCATTAGAAATATATATCTTGTTCACTATGAAGTGAACATATGTACACCATTAGTTATTTCTATATTAAACACATTCCTGCCATATTTAGTGGCTCTTAAAGCAATGTGTTCAAGGATAGTTAATGGGTTGAACATGGTACTGAGGAAGGGGCAAAGATCTCTGAAATGTGTATATACGCCAATCACCTATTTTTCTGTCTTCAATCGCATGAAATGTTGTAACTTTCAATGTTGGTTCTAAATTTTATAGAAAATCTGTAGAAATATATGATTATTTATATATTCCCTGTAGACTTTCAGGTGAACAGAAAATACATTTTAGGAATATATATTTTGTTCAAAGAAATCCATGCTCTGCAAATTTTGTATTTCTGTCTGAAATCTTAGATTAAAATTTGATGTTTCTATAGAACACAGCAACACGTAGTTATGCAAATTCAAACATATACATACAAATATATATGGAGAAAGAGAGAGAGAGAGAGGAGAGAGAGAGAGTGAGAGAGAGAGAGTGAGAGAGAGATAATGATTTGTCCGTTTTACACCTGTTTTTCTATACTAGTATGAGTTAGACAAATATATCAACATGGCTTTGTTTTACAGTCAGATGCCATCCCTATTGTTAGCCCTTATCTGTTTTTCAAGTAAGGGCTCTCTTATTGCAAACATCTTCAAAGGTCCAAAACCAGCAAGGGTTTTGATGACAGGAGAAATGACAGCAGTGTCATCACTTGGAGCTGGGAGAGTTTTAGAGAAATGCAATTGTAAACAAACATAGAGATGCATACACACACGCACACACAGATATACTTATATATCATGCACACACACACACACACACACACACACACACAAATAAGCTTCTTTCAATTTCCATCAGTCAACTCCACATACATGGCTTCAGTTAGTCTAAGCTGACGGTTAAAGGTAGTCATCCAAGTTGCTGCAATGAAAACACACATGCCTACATGTGTGTGTGTGTGGTGTGTGTGTGTGTGAGTTTGTGTGAGTGCGTTTGCTGTGTTTGTATCTCATATGTCAGATAAATGAGATTATTCAAAACCATTTCCATATCACACTGGGACATGATTGTATTTTTGCAAACTGGATGCATTTCTAGAAGAGAAGTCAATATAAATGGAAGGACTTCAATTTTAGCCAGTTTAATACATCTTTCATTATGAAACCACGAACCATGGGGTTTGTGGTTTCACAGTCACACACGTTCAAATACATTCATACACACACAAACACACATCTTGTGTGAGTTTGTTGATCTGTATATATGTATTTTATATATATCATCATCATCGTTTGACATCTGTTTTCCATGCTGGCATGGGTTGGACAGTTTGACTGAGTGGCTGCATCAGACTCCTACCTGATCTGGCAAGGTTTCTACAACTGGATGCCCTTCCTAACATCAACCACTCCGAGAGTTTAGAGGATGCTTTATACATACACACACACACACATATATATATATATATATATATATCCACACACACTAGTGCTGGTGTGACTTATGACTTTGCCAGCTCCTGTCAAACCATCCAACCTATGGAAAACAGCTGTTAAATGGTGTATATATGTATATACATACATACTCACTCTCTCTCTCTCACACACACACACACACACACACATATATTTATATTTATATATGCATACATTCATACATGTAATTACGTGTATTTATTTGTAGACATTATAAAGAAATAGTACTGGAACAAGAGACTACCAAACTAAAGAGGAGTAATTGATGCTTTGATGAGTAAAATGAAAGTGAGCAGACTGATGAGGTGTTTGTTGCTGTGCCTTGAGTGGAAAACAGGGAAAGGGAGAGAATTAAGACAAGAATTAGAGGATAGCTTTGTTACATTACATTAGACAAGAAATAGGAACGGTCCTAATTCCTGATGTATAATGATGGAAAATAGGGAGATATTTGTAGATTTTGCAATTTTACTATTAATATTGTCATAGAAGAACTTGAATAATGATAATTTGGGTCTGAATGCCTCTACTCAGTTATCTGCCATCTTTTATCTCTCCAACACATTCTTTCCATGAAGTGCATCTAAAACCTCTGCAACCTCCTCATCCACATCCTATCCCCCACCTAGATACCTTGTCCCATACCACTATTCCTACTGCCACACATGCCATTTCCTTTCCAACATTACCACCCTTAAAGAGCCCAACCACAGTACTTTCCACAGAAGGGGCTATTTGCTATGCACCTCTCATATATGCACTCCAACATCTCTTCAATGTGACCTCTATCAAGTAAACTGGCCACCAATTATCCAAAAAAATTGCAATACACCACTAAGACAGCTTATTACCTATCCTTCAACATTTCTGTTCAGTAGAACAGAAATGTCAAGGGGTACGTAACACCTCTCAGCCTTCAGTTTGACCTCCAATATCACATATCCACCGCTATTTCTATAGAGAACAGGAGCTCATCTTCTTTCTCAAACCTTACGTACCTTTTGGATTAAATTCAACCCCTGCGTTCTGAGTTCAAATTCTGCTGAGGTTGGCTTCGCCTTTCCTCCAGTCAGGTGTTGATAAAATAAAAACTAGTTGAACACTGGGATTGGCGTAATCAACTTACCCCTCCCCCGAAATTACTGGCCTTGTGCCAAAATTTGAAACCATTATTATTATTATCATTATTATTATTATTATTATTTGTTAAGTGTAGTTGAGGATGACAGTTGTGTACACCAAGGGAAGTAATTCTGTAATACTTATCTGATTTAGTGACAGGTCTGGAATATAAAGAGGGGGGGAATTAGGATAAGCATATTTAGAGGGAAATCCCAAACTACATTTAAAAACTGGGCCTCAGTGTGTATAGGTGTGTGTGTGTGTGTGTGTGCATGTGTGAGAATGTGTCTCTCTCTCTCTCTCTATATATATATATGTATCTTCATCATCATCATCATCATAATTGTTGTCATTGTTATGATCACCTTTGTTTTTTCGTTTGTTTTTCTTAGCTGGCATGGGTTGGTTGAGACTTGCTGAGGCAGTCTTCTAAAGCCAGATGCCATTCTTGATGCTAGTCCTTCCTTGTTTTCATGTTGGCTACTTAATTTTTCTAGTCTTTGCCTATTGGACTGGTGGGGTGCAGATAACATGTCTATATATGTACATACATACATACATATATATATACATAAATATATTATCATCATCATTTAGCATCCATTGTCCATGCTGGCATGGGCTGGACAGTTTGCCCAGGGCTGGCAAGCTGGAAAGCTGTACCAGACTCCAGTCTGTTTTGGCATGGTTTCTATGGCTGGATGCCCTTCCTAACGTCAGACACTCTGAGAATGCAATCGGTGCTTTTACATGCCACTGGCACAGGTGCCATTTGCGTGACACCGATATCTGCTATGACTCCGATTTTACTTGGCTTGATGGCTCTTCTTCTCAAGCATGACATAATGCCAAAGATCTTGCTCATTGCCTTCGTGAGGACCAACACTTGAAAGGAGCTTTTCACATGCCACTTTCCCTCCATGAGGCCCAACGCTTGAAAGGTGCTTTTTATGTGCCACTGGCATGGGTGCCAGTTGCATGACACCAGCATCAGTCATGACTACGATTTCACTTGGCTTGACGGGTCTTCTCATGCACAGCATATCGCCAAAGGTCTCGGTCATTAGTCATTGCCTCTGTGAGGCTCAAAGTTCAAAGATCATGCTTCACCACTTCATCCCATGTCTTCCTGGGTCTACCTCTACCACAGGTTCCCTCCACAGTTAGAGATCAGCACTTCTTTACACAGCTGTCCTCGTCCATATGCATCACATGACCATTCCAGTGCAGTATTGTGTCTCTTGCACACCACATCTGATGTCTCTTATGCCCAACTTTTCTCTTAAGATGCTTACACTCTGTCATACATGCACACTGGCACCCAGTGAAGCATACTAGCTTCATTTCTTTCAAACTTATGCATGTCCTCAGCTGTCACAGCCCATGTTCACATACATACTGCATACAATTTGCCTTTCACTCTGAGAGAGAGGCCTTTTGTTGCCAGTAGAGGTAGGAGCTCTCTGAACTTTGCCCAGCCTATTCTTATTCTATCAGCTACACTCTCTGGGTATCCACCTCTGCTGCTAACTTGGTCACCTAGATAATGGAAGCTATCTACAAACTCTAGCTTACCCCACTGGCAGTTGATGGAGTCCATTTTCTGTACATTTTCAGTGTTTATTGTACCTGTGCATCTTCTACACACAAAAGCTTTTTTCCCTGTTAACCTTCCTCTGATATTGCTGCACAACTTATGTGCCCAGGTACATCTTATGGAGTTTCTACCTAAGCCTCTTCTATAGATTGAGCAGGACCATCTACCTGAAGGGATTTGTGATTTGTCTGCCTTCCTACTCACTAAGACTTTGGTTTTTGCTAGGTTAACCCTAAGGTCCTTTGATTCTAGACCTTGCTTCCATACCTGGAACTTTTTCTCTAGTTCTGGCAGTGATTCAGCTATAAGAACAAAGTCATCAGCATAGAGGAACTCCCAGGAGCAGCATGTCTTAAATTCCTCTGTCATCACCTGGAGGACTATGATGAACAAGAGGGGGCTGAGGACCAATTCTTGGTGAACCCCAACTTGTACCTTGAATTCTTCCCTGTACTCATTGCCAACCCTCACCTTACTGGTAGTGTCCCTGTACAACTCTCACCAACCGCTTGTCTATCCCTAGTTTCTACATTGACCAGGTCAACAAAAGTTGACATAGGTTTATCTTTGGCTAGATATTTCTCCTGCAGCTGCCTTACCAGAAATATAGCATCAGTGGTGCTTCTTCCCAACACAAAACCTAACTGCACCTCATCTAAACTAACTCTCTCCCTAATTAGTTGGGCTATGACCCTCTCCATAACTTTCATCACCTGATCCAACAGTTTGATCCCTCTGTAATTATTTCTATTTAAGGTATCACCTTCACCTTTGTAGCATATGACTTTAGTGCTGCTGCACCAGTCATTGGGTATGACTCCTTCATGAATCACCTGATTTACAATATGGGTGACAAGACCATTACCCACACAGCCAGATATTTTAAGCATCTCAGCAGTGATTCTTGATGGGTCAGGGGCTTTCCCCGTCTTCATATCCTTAATTGCTTTATCTACCAAGGAACTGTCGATTCGGGTAGCTTGTCCCTCAATTGGGTCAACATTTAGTAGACTCTCCTCCTCCCATTCATTCTCTTCATTTAGTAACCTTTCATAGTGGCATTTCCAAACACCCTCAAAAACACAAATAGACAGACAAATATGAAAACCCCAACTCTGTTGAACTTGTGATCTTGTTAACCTCACAATCAATTTAGATACACTAATTAAATGGTATATTTTATTTCATGTTACATAATTCACATCAATTTGGGCAGAATACAAATTGTTAAATGAACACTGTAAGACAACATCGTTATTGTTGTTGTTTCGTTAAGGGACCAAACATGTTACAGTTACAGAATAGGGAGAAGTGAAGAGCAAATGATATTTGTTATCAGAGAACAAAACAGAGAAGTTTGTGGGAGAGGTTAGTTTATGTGA
The DNA here is from genome assembly GCF_006345805.1 of Octopus sinensis. Classification (NCBI taxonomy): domain Eukaryota; kingdom Metazoa; phylum Mollusca; class Cephalopoda; order Octopoda; family Octopodidae; genus Octopus; species Octopus sinensis. The sequence goes on along the minus strand of NC_043010.1, from coordinate 57,806,059 downwards.
CCAACCCAGTTATTTGACTGGTATTTTACTGAATTGACCCAGGGGGGATAAAGGGCAATATTGACCTTGATTTGATTTGAACTCAGACTGCATCAAATATCACAAATTATTTTCTTTTGGTGCCTTAATAATTTCACCAATTTACTGCTCTTGCCGAGTGTAAACATTGAATGTAAATATATTTTGCTCTATTTACATGTTTTGCAACACCATTAATATTTAAATGGAACCGGATAATGTTTCTTGAGATCCCTTATGTTATGCATTAGAATACACTCACATCATTATAAACCCCAAAATATGAAAATGAGCAAGTACAAGTCACAATATTCAAACCGTCAATCATTTAAGCTACACCCACATCCATATAAACTACACCTACCTGCAGCAATATAAACTATGACATCCATATAAACCACACCCACATCCATATAAACAACACCCACATCCATATAAACCACACCCACATCCATATAAACCACACCCACATCCATATAGACCACACCCACATCCATATAGATCACACCCACATCAATAAAAACCACATCCACATCCATATAAACAAACATATTGAAGTAAACGTTCCCACATTGAGACTTTGATAGTCTCCCACAATCCAGACCATAAGTTTTGATGTGATGAAATCTCTTCATTAAATTCTAATTATGGATTAGCTGCTAAGCCATGTAATTATACTTACATGGCTCAGTGGCTAGAGTGTCAGGCTTACAATCATGAGGTAGTGAGTTCGAGTCTTGGACCAGGCTGTGTGTTGTGATCTTGAGCAGGACACTCTATTTTCATGTTGTGATGTCACAGGTGCCAAGCTGTATTGGCCCCTTTGCCCTTCTCTTGTATAACATCAATGGCATGAGGAGGGGGGGAGGCCGGTATGCATGGGTGACTGCTGGTCTTCCATAAACAACCTTGCCTGGACCTGTGCCTCGGAGGGTAAATTTCCAGGTGCAGTCCCATGGTCAGTCATGACCAAAGGGATTCTTTACCCCTTTTCTTTTTACATCAACACCACCTCCATTACCACCATCATCATCATTGTCATTGCCACTGTGGTCGTCGTCGTCGTCATCATCATCATCAACAGCATTTTCAGAAAGTCATTAAATATAAGCATGTCACATGTTCTTACATGCTCTTGCTATGTATACATATATGTGTGTGTGTCTGTGATATTATATGTATGTGTCAATACACATATGTAAATATACATATGTATATGTCTGTTTAAACATACATGTATGTTTGTAATATATTTAGATATACATGCATATATATATACATACATGTATGTACGTATGTATATAAATGTTTGAATGGTGGGAGTGCATACATACATATACCTAGATACTACTCTAAGTAGTAGCTAGGTGTGTGTGTGTATATGTGTGTGTGTGTGTATATATATGTGTGTGTGTGTGTGTGTGTATATATATATATATATGTGTGTGTGTGTGTGTGTGTGTGTGTCTATGTATAAATATATATGTGTGTATATATATGTGTGTGTGTGGTGTGTGTGTATATGTATATATATATATATATATATATATATATATATATATTATATATATATATATACGTGTGTGTGTGTGTGTATGTTTGTATGTAAGTATGTACGTGTGTGTGTGTGGCATTCAATATGTATGAGGTTACTGATGTAATGTGTGATCAGTGATATATATATATGTCTATACTTTCTGTCTTGGCCTTCAGATGTACCATCAGCCCATAGCCGTCACCTCTGGTGAGGTGAGCCAACACAACACAGCAGCCACCCTCACCAACTACCTCCACGACACACTACGTACCCAGCAGCGACCCAACGAACCCGAATGGAGTGAAGCGTGGCAGAGTGCTGGAGGTGGGGCAGTGGCCAGCAAGGTGACCTTACTATATATACATTTATTAACTAGACTGATGATGATGATAACGATGAAGATGATGGTGATGATGATGGTGGTGGTGATGATGGTAGTGGTGGTGGTGATAACGATATTGGTGATGAAGAGAATGATAATTTAGGAGTAGGAGGGGAAGGGGGGAAGAGGATGGATGGGAGGCAGCAAGTAAAAAGTAAAAGGCAAAGATGAGGATGGAAAATCTATTTACAAAACTATTCAGATTATTTGTAACAAGTCTTGATTTAATCCTGTTACACAGACAAGCCCTTCACCGTTGATATCCCTACTGCACACACACACACACACACACAGCATAGCCCCATCTCTTCAGTCTCTTGACCAACATCATTGTTCAACAACATTTAACCCTTAACTCCACCCCCATTACTGCTTTACAACCCATTAATCATGGTTCCATGGTTCACATCTGATTAGCCCTCAACAATACAAGAAATTGAACCCTTAACCCAAGATATAACAGATTCAGAACATTTGCCACTTGCCATTCCATCCAACGCCCTAATGTTCTACCCCAACTAGCAGCTGCTAGGGGGTAAGTTAACATGTTTATTATGTTGATGGTTGAAATAAACCCAAAGGCCCTCACCCATCTGTTGTATTGATGGTTGACATAAAGCCAAAACCACAAATACTCCAGGAGAGAGAGAGAGAGAGAGAGAGAAAGCAGTTGTTTAAGGCTGACTCCCACTTCCTGACTCATAAATTTCCTTTGTTAACCCAGGAAGGACAAAGAGCAAAGTTGGTCTCTGCAAGATTTGTAATCAGAAAGTAAAGATCCCAGACTACATGGTTATCCTGTTTAAAAGCCAGACCAGCATTCTTGTTTCAATCCCCAACACAGATTTACTCTACGGCTGGGATTTTCAACTTTTATCTCTCTACATCTTGGTCCATGTTTAACCCTTTAGCGTTTCAAATGTCCGTATCTGGTCCACATATTCCACACGTTTTATGTTGAAACTGGTCAGATCTGGCCTCTCTCAATGTCATTTTAAAAATCAAACAAGCCCATCATTGAAATCTCAGAGCCATGAGACAATACAGGATTAATCCAAATCAATGGGATTAAATAAGGATTACATTTGACAGAGTAATCTGAGCGCAAAGGGGTTCACCTGTTCCAAAACAATATTGGCTGCTGAAAATGTTTGTTCTTTTGTAATTATAAACATTATTTTGAAACACAGATGAGTGCATGTACTGCACTTTTCTGCAAAGAAATACACATGCAGCAGTGCACCTGGCATATTCTGACTTGTTACACCATAGCTGCAGCTGGCCCTCCAGATAGGTTTTGACTGTTATTGTCCCAGGCCAACAACATCACCTGGAAATATATATATATATGACGCACATGGCGAACTTCAGGATGGATATGGAATTACTTGTCTTTACAAATTCGGAAATGCCGTTCCTCTTATGTTCGATGTCGCTTGATCGAGCATGCATGGATTTGTTAGCATTTTCAGATTTATAATCTGGAATATCATGTTGAAGAAGGAAATGAATTTTACACCAGTCTAATCCCGAAACACGTACACGATTAACCAAGGCTGGTTGATTTCGTTATTTTTTCTTCTTTTTGCCTATGTGAGTTACGAGTATTGCTGTCTGTGGAGATATATTGTAGTAGAAGAATTAGTAGTTTGACTGCTATTTCTAAATTTCAGTATGTGGTGAAGCAACTTTTGCTGATCCCTTAATTATGTTTATAGTTATAAAAAAAAACTTTCTGTATAAGTTTTTACCGATAATGGGGTTTTTTTCCATACCAATCTACTTGGTAAAATTATTAATTATTAAATTAATAATTCTTTACACTATATCAATGCTGCTATATATATATATATATATATATATATATATATCATCATCATCATCATCATCGTTTAGCGTCCGTTTTCCATGCTAGCATGGGTTGGACGGTTCAACTGCGGTCTGGGAAGCCAGAAGGCTGCACCAGGCCCAGTCTGATCTGGCAATGTTTCTATGGCTGGATGCCCTTCCTAACGCCAACCACTCCGTGAGTGTAGTGGGTGCTTTTTACGTGCCACCTGCACAGGTGCCAGACGAGGCTGGCAAATGGCCACAATCGGATGGTGCTATATATATATATATATATATATATATATATATATATATATATATAGCAGCAGCGTGTGTTACAGGACACTGGCTGAAAACATTTGCTCTAAAGAAAAGCATGAATGTCACGTAATCTCATTGTTGATGCTAGCAAATGTCTAGCCTGTGTCATCTCTAGGATGGGTTAGGGTTAACACAACTAGGAGAAACAGAGGAAACCACTCATTTGCAATGTCTTCTGAGGTCCTGGAGGAGGGGCAGAAATTAACAGGTGTTATTGTTGAGATGACAGTGTGTGTGTGTGTGCGTGCTTACTTGTGTATCCAAAGACCCAGTTTTTGGTTACATTATAGTAATAATAGTCACATATTTTCCAGTTCTGGAATCTCTCTCATGAGTTACATGTTTTGCAGAAATCTTTTGCTTCACTAAAAACACACACACACACATACTATGCAATATGTGCTCATATACATACGTGTGCATACATACATATTCACACACGTATACATGGATAGATAGACAGACAGAAAGATACAAATATGTGTGTACACACACACACACACACACATGACCCTCAAGAGTTACGTCTCACCTCAAACCACTCCTCCTGCCACCATCTGGAAAGGGGGAGGGGGGATATTTATCAAAATATGTTCCGAAGAGTTTATTTCTGCACCCTCCCCAGCAACCCATCTACGCCTCTTACTCTTCCTCTTTGTGTTCCCCACCTTATCTCTTTTTTCTCTCTCTCTCCTTCCCCTCTCTGTCTCCCACACAAACGTCCCTCTTGCTTCTCCCTAAACTACCACTACCGCCATCAACATCATCATCATCATCATCGTCATCAGCTTGTAAATACTGCATAGTGAATACCACCACCACTGCTGGCCCCACCAAGGCCACCGCCATCACCAGACGACCCCGGCTTTCTAGACACCTGCCATGAATATTAGCAATCACCATCATCGTCATCATCATCATCATCAGCATCATCGTCATCATCATCATCGGCAGCAGCAGCAATAAATCAGATTTTGAACTTTGTGAAAGGAACAACACTTGTGAGGCACAAAAGAGAGAGTGTGTCTCTTTTGATGATGATGATGATGAAAGTGACAAAGATGATTATGATGATGGTGATGATGAGGACGACGATGATGATGATGATGGTGGTGGTGGTGGTGGTGACGATGAAGCCTGGAGATAGGCAAAGAGAGATGGAGAAGAGATAGAAAAACAGAGACAAAGAATGACAGAGAAAAAGAGAGGAAGGTATAGGAGAGAGAGAGAGAGAGAGAGAGAGAGATGTAAATAAAGATTGAGAGAGGGATACACAGACATTAAGAAAGAGAGAGAGAGAGAGAGAGAGAAAAAAGAGAAATATATTGAGTGATAAGCAGAAGGAGAGAAAGAGAGAGATTGAACGATAAAGGGAGAGAGAGAGAGAGGAGAGAGAGAGAGTGCATGTGTATTTGTCTGTTACTGTGTCTGTGTGTGTGATAGAGGCAGGGGTGTTGGTGTGTTGAGGTTTAGGGTTGGCGCAGGTTATTCATGGCGCTGATAAATAGCTGCATTTCTTGAAAAATAATTTCCCCAGTTGCAATAAACACGACCATTTTCTCACACGCTTTCCTTGAGAGTTTCTATTAAAAATGAATCTTTAAATAACATTTCACATTATCTCTTCTGATCAATGGTTGTCGTCGCCGCTGCTGAAGAGTTGTGGCAGCAATTACAGAATTTACTGGAACTATAACCAAATTCCCTTCATGTCTTTAACACACACACACACACCAACCCCATCACATTTTATCGTCATCCTTCTCTCTCTCTCTCTCTCTTTCCTTATCTTTCTTGCTTTTCCTCTCCTTTCTCTTTCATCTCTTTCTTAAAACTCTTGAGATTCACCTGGCTTCCACCACCACCACCACCACCACTACTAACAACAACATCTTCACCTGCTCTTTAACACTTTGACCTTCATCACCATCAGATTCTATACAAAACTTGATATATTTCATGGTATTAAGGTGTTTGAATATTTCCAAATATGGAATATAATTCCCTGTGTTTTGCTCAAGAAACTCCACAACTTATTCACTATTCTCTCCTTGCTTTCTTCTTCTTCTTCTTTTTCTCCTTCTTTCTCATTTCATACCCCCTCCACACACCCCACTCACTCTCAATCCTGCAGACCCTCCACTTCATGCTTCTCCCCCACCTCTTGCTCTCCTTCGCTCTCCTTTCCTCTGTCTCTTTGAATTTTTGTTGTTTTTTTTTGCTGTCACTCAACTGATGGATGTTGAATGTTGTTCCCCACACCTGCTGATGTTTGCCACAGTAATAAACACGTTACTATGACAACAACCACCACATTGTCGTCCACTCTAACTCATTTTGAGTTTTTTAATAAAACTTACACATCTCCACATTCTTCCCCGTTCAGTGTGATTCCATGTTAATCACTCTTTGACTGTTTCAATTAAACTCTTGTCTTCAATGAGCTGTTTTAACCCTTTAGCATTTAAACCGGTCATATCCAGCTCAAATATTCCACTTTCATGTTAAAACTGCCAAGATCCAGCTTCTCACACCTTCCCTACAATGTCATTCCAAAAGTAAATGATCACCTTATCGAAATCTCAAAGCTATGAGATAATCCAAGATTAACTGAAAACAATATTAATAAATAAATATAGCATTTGAGAGAGGAATTTGAATGCTAAAACAGTTAATCCACTTCAGTTTTTGCTACCGTACATGATTGATTCATGAGTTTAGTTGATGTTAGTGCTGAACCTTTTAGCTTCCAGATTATTCTGTCAAATGGAATATTCGTTTATTCACATTGTTTTGAATTAATCCTGCATTTTCTTGCAGATTCAAAGTTTTGATGATGTGATTGTTTATTTTTAGAATGATATTGTAAAGTAGATGTGAGAAGCTGGTCAGTTTGAACATAACACAGGTCAAATATTTTGGCTGAATGTGACCAGATTAAATGCTTAAGGATTAACCATATTCAGGGAATATTCTTTGGATATTCCTTTGTCTTTGCTGTGTCAGGGGATTATATTATTTGGTGTTTAACAGGTTTCGATTGCGACCAAAAGAGTCTGGTTGTGGACCTAAAAGTGGCTGAAATGTAGTTCTTGCAAAGGCTTCCTTACTCAGTAGGAGGTGGTTCCCAGTTGAGCCATTATTGCTCCATGTTGTGAGGCCATAGCTCTGGTACTGAAGGCTTAGAATGGTCAAAATGTCAGAGGAAAGAAATGCCAGACAGATTTTACTAGCAACATCAATTGACAGGAGACATAAGGGTTGATGACAAGCAAGAGAATGAGATGGTAGCCATAGCCTCAGTAGGCCTTGTTTTGGAGACCCAGGGAGATCTGTCAAAGGCCACAATAGGGTCCACTGGAGGGTGTGTCTGAGGACCCTGCTCCCAAGATCCTCATGCAGAACAGTGGGTGACAAAGATGGATAAACAGGTTGCTAGATGAAAAGGCAGTGTTTAGCCCTGCTTCTGACCATCTCATCATTTATTCATTCGTAATCTGTGATTACACTGTGTATTTGTAATCTGTCTTTTATCTAAGATGGCAAAAGGTTTACCGGTTTTGTAACAATGGCTTCATTTTGGTGTCGTTGGTTTACAGTCCACCATGAAAAGAAGTCCAGAATTCCTGACATGCTGTGCGACTTTTGTAAGGAAAAGGCTGTTAGTGGTTTGAAAGGCTGTTTTGGAAACAAATGAGGGTTAGGGACAGGAAGAGCATCTGGCTGTAGAAAAGCTCCGCCTCACCATGTTCTCATCTGACCCACGCAGGCAAGGAAAAGTAGATGTTTACCTGATGTTGATGATGAGTGTGCATATATATGTATATATATATATACATACATATATATATATAGTAAATCCCCAAAAAGAAACACAGCAACATGAGGATGTGGTACATGTAAAGTATTAGCAGACATTCAGGGAAGGGAAGAAAGATGGTTTAACATTTTGAGCAATGCTCTTCTTCAGAAACAGAGGAAAGTCCAATAGAAAGGAAGACAGAGAAAGAAAATTGCCAATGATTCACATGTGGTTTTATATATATGTATATATATATATAGGCTGACACCAGTGCTGCCTCGACTGGCTTCTGTGCTGGTGGCATGTAAAAAGCACCTACTACACTCGTGGAGTGGTTGGCGTTAGGAAGGGCATCCAGCTGTAGAAACACTGCTAGATCAGACTGGAGCCTGGTGCAGCCTCCTGGCTTCCCAGACCCCGGTTGAACCATCCAACCCGTGCTAGCATGGAAAATGGACGTTAAACGATGATGATGATGATGATATATATATATATATGTAATTTTTTTTTTCAGAATGAGATAAAAAACCAAGGCTGTGAAGATTTTAGAACATTTATAAATAGGTCTTACAGCTGTTTCCAGAATATTTATTATATCCCTTCATTGGAGACGGTGTGAGAAAATGGTTAAGCAATAGTTAATTTAGATAAGATACAAAATAGAGAGTGAAGTGGAAGAATGAAAACTGATGTGAGATATGCAGAGATATTGCATTTGTAGATCCATTATTTAGGCAGAATGGTATTCATATAAGATTCTAATACTTTGTGAGTAAAATCCAATAGTATTTAAAATTGGTCATTCCAAGTATAAAGTTTGTACATAGTGCTATTGAATCATATATGTGTAAATGTGTGTGCATATGCATATGTGTGAACCTCTGTGTATACATACATTTCTTTCTCTATCTATCTATCTATCTATCTATTTTTCTATATATTTATCGATCTGTCTGCCTTTCTATCCATCCATCCATCCGTCCATCTATAGTGCTGGTGGCAGGTGAAAAGCACCCATTCTGCTCGGTAAGGTGGTTGGTGTAAAAAGCATGCCAAAGTAGACAGTGGAGGTTGGTTCAGTTCCCTGGCTTCTCAGGTCTTGTCAAACCATTCAACCCATGCCAACATGGAAGACGGACATTAAATGATGACGATAATGATGATTTTTATATATATATGTATGTGTGTGTATGTATATGTGTATATATATATATATATATATATATATTATATATATATGTATGTGTGTGTATATATATAGATATACATATATACATACATATATGTACATATATTTATATATATGTGTGTGTGTGTGTATATATATATGTGTGTGTATATATATATTATATATGTGTGTGTGTGTATATATATATATATATATATATGTATGTGTGTGTGTGTGTGTGTATGTATATGTATGTATGTATATATATATATAAACACACATATTCCTACATTTGTTGTTCATATCCTTTGCACAGATCTGAATTTTTTTTTTTGTTTATTTCCAGGATTTTGTTCATTCCTGAGATGTCAACTGTGCTGCCACCTGGTGAGAGAAATCAATAACTATAACAGTAACGACATCAGCAAGACGAAAACCACTACAGCAACAACAGCAACAACAACAACAACAGCAGCAGCAATAACAACAACATAAACCACACTGGCCAGATGTGATCTAACTAGATTCAGTTGATTGCGGACGGAGTTGACTCAGACATTATTGCTGTGTCACATGAGACATATAACAAGGCACACACACACACACACATGCACAGACACAGACACAGCCACACACTGATCACTAACTGCTAGACCATACACACACACAAACACACACAGACATACAGACACATGCACATAACACACACCCACTCTCTTACACATACAATTAAATATCAATTACAACAACATCAACAATAACTATACATAAAAAGCTATTTTCAAACAGAAGTTTTGCAGTGAAGTTGATATTTCATTGTTGAGTTGAAAAACTTGTCTAAGCCGACGTTGGATTGGAAAGTTGTAAAAAAAACTGTCATATATTGTTCAAGCTTAGTACAGAATATTGTGACACACAGACACACAGACATGCAATGTGACTAACAGTCCCATGTTAGTGGAAAAACTTACCTAAGCTTTGAACAATACCTTCTTATGTTTTGCCAGTGGAACAACCAGCTTGAGATTGAACCTTGTAACATAATATTCCACATCAGTGGAAGAACTTGTTTAAGCTTAGAACAAACTTGTAAAAAAAATTTCCCGTTAATGGAAAAACTTGTTTTAAGCTTGGAACTGTATCTTATAATGTACAGACCCATATAAGCTGAAGAACTTGTCTAAGTCCAGAACTGTATCATAATGTATACAGACTCCTGACAGTTGAAGAACCTTGTCTAAACCATGACTGTACCATAATGTATATAGTCCCATTTCAGTCGAAGAACTTGTCTAAGGCCAGGCTTGTATCATAATGTATACAGGGCCTTGCCAGTTGAAAAACTTGAAATTACATATCAATGTCCATGTTTTTAATTTGTGAAAATAAAGGTGTGTGTTTCTTTAATTATATTGTCGAAGTTATTTTAGGTGACCAACGAGGTCACTGCTGTGGAATGAGCTTGAACCTGGGAACTAGGGACAATGAAATTGATAAATTCATGAACCTAGAGAGTAATTAGACAGGCTGTGACTTTAGTATGGAGTCTCTCTATCCAAATGGGTTGCTATATAAGTGTGCAGGTGAATGTGTGTGTATATACATACATACATCTATATATATATATATATATATATATATATATATATATATATATATATAATATATATATATATATAATTGTGTGTATATATATTTATACATGCATATACATTTATATTTATATATATATAACAATGTATGTGTGTTTGCACATATGTCAGCAGAAGTAATCAGAGAAGATACCAAGATACGATTGGAAAGTCACAGATCAAGGTTTGACCCCCCAAAACATCTATTTTTAAATAGGATACATTTTCATCCATCCATTTCTGTGTGCAGAAAGATATCATGGTTAGGTAATGAGCACATCACATAAGGTAGTGACATTTTTTAAGTTCCATGGGGAAAAAAAAAAGCAGGGGAAGCGACTCTTGTTCATTCCCCTGTCTGCTTCCACCATTATACAGGAAAGATGCTGGTACTTTGCAAGACATTGCTGCTGGGCCAAACTAGAGTCAGCAACAACTGATCATTGGTAATTTCTCAATAACTATTAAAGACAGTGTCTGTAAGAATACACAAATTCAGATCTTTCAGTACAAAATTGCAAAATACTCTAATAGAACATTATCATTATTGAGAGACAGCCATTGCTTTTTCTGGAGCAATTATTCATCATCATCATCATCATCATTTAGCGTCCGTTTTCCATGCTAGCATGGGTTGGACGGTTCAACTGGGGTCTGGGGAGACCGAAGGCTGCACCAGGCCAGTCAGATCTGGCAGTGTTTCTACAGCTGGATGCCCTTCCTAACGCCAACCACTCCGAGAGTGTAGTGGGTGATTTTATGTGCCACCGACACAGGTGCCAGACGAGGCTGGCGAACGGCCACGCTCGGATGGTGTTTTTATGTGCCACCGACACAGGTGCCAGACGAGGCTGGCAGACGGCCACGCTCGGATGGTGTTTTTATGTGCCACCGACACGGGTTATGGCCTGACTAGTCTTGCCGGGTCTTCGGATGGTGTTTTTATATGCCACCGACACAGGTGCCAGATGAGGCTGGCGAACGGCCACGATCGGATGGTGTTTGTTGCGTGCCCACAGCACAGAGGCCAGTCGATGCGGTACTGGCTACGGCCACGTTCGGATGGTTTTCTTGTGTGCCACCGGCACTGGTACCACAAAGATACAAATTCCATTGATGTTCATCTATTTTGATTTGATTTGATTTGATTTTCACTTGCCTCAACAGGTTTCACGGTCTCACAAGTGTCACAAGGAAGGAAGGAAGGTATGCACAGGTGGACTGACTACGTCCCAAGTAGGGGCCACGGGTTATGGCCTGACTAGTCTGGCCGGGTCTTCGGTTGGTGTTTTTATGTGCCACCGACACAGGTGCCAGATGAGGCTGGCGGACGGCCACGATCGGATGGTGTTTGTTATGTGCCCACATCACAGAGGCCAGTCGATGCGGTACTGGCTATGGCACGTTCGGATGGTTTTCTTGTGTGCCACCGGTACTGGTACCACAAAGATACAAATTCCATTGATGTTCATCTATTTTGATTTGGTTGATTTGATTTGATTTGATTTGATTTTCACTTGCCTCAACAGGTCTACACAAGTGTCACACACTTGCCTCAACAGGTCTTCACAAGTGTCATAAGTAGGAAGGTATGCACAGGTGGACTGACTACGTCGCGGGTCTTCGGATGGTGTTTTTATGTGCCACCGACACAGGTGCCAGATGAGGCTGGCGAACGGCCACGATCGGATGGTTTTCTTGTGTGCCACCGGTACTGGAACACAAAGATACAAATTCCATTGATGTTCATCTATTTTGATTGTTGGTTGATTTCACTTGCCTCAACAGGTCTTCACAAGTGTCACACATGTCAACAAACTTGCCTCAACAGTCTCCCAGTGTCACAACACTTGTCTGCCTCAACAGGTCTTACAAAGTGTCACACACTTGCCTCTGCCTCAACAGGTCTTCACAAGTGTCACACATTGCCTCAACAGGTCTTCACAAGTGTCATAAGAGGGAAGGTATGCACAGGTGGACTGACTACGTCGCCGGGTCTTCGGATGGTGTTTTTATGTGCCACCGACACAGGTGCCAGATGAGGCTGGCGAACGGCCACGATCAGATGGTGTTTGTTGTGCCCACAGCATGGAGGCCAGTCGATGCGGTACTGGCTACGGCCACGTTCGGATGGTTTTCTTGTGTGCCACCGGTACTGGAACCACAAAGATACAAATTCCATTGATGTTCATCTATTTTGATTTGGTTTGATTTCAATTGCCTCAACAGGTCTTCACAAGGTCACACACTTGCCTCAACAGGTCTCCACAAGTGTCACACACTTGCCTCTGCCTCAACAGGTCTTCACAAGTGTCACACCACTTGCCTCAACAGGTCTTCACAAGTGTCATAAGAGGGAAGGTATGCACAGGTGGACTGACTACGTCGCCGGGTCTTCGGATGGTGTCTTTATGTGCCACCGACACAGGTGCCAGATGAGGCTGGCGAACGGGCACGATCGGATGGTGTTTGTTGTGCCCACAGCACGGAGGCCAGTCGATGCGGTACTGGCTACGGCCACGTTTGGGTGGTTTCTTGTGTGCCACCCGCACTGGTACCACAAAGAATACAATTCCACTGATGTTCATCTATTTTGATTTGTTTTGATTTGATTTTCACTTGCCTCAACAGGTCTTCATAAGTGTCACAAGAAGGAAGGTATGCACAGGAGCACTGACTACGTCCCAGGTAGGGGCCACGGGTTATGGCCTGAACTAGTCTTGCCGGGTCTTCTCACGCACAGCATACTTCCATAGGTCTCGGTCTCTAGACATTTCCTTAGTGAGACCTAAAGTTCGAAGGTCGTGCTTCACCACCTCGTCCCAGGTTTTCCTGGGTCTACCTCTTCCACAGGTTCCCTCAACTGCTAGGGTGTAGCACTTTTGCACACAACTATCTTCAGCCTTTCTCGTCACATGACCATACCAGCGCAGCCGTCTCTCTTGCACACCACAACTGACGCTTCTTAGGTTCAACTTTTCTCTCAAGGAACTTACACTATGTCGACTATGAACACTGACATTACACATCCATCGGAGCATACTGGCTTCATTTCTTGCGAGCTTACGCATATCCTCAGCAGTCACGGCCCATGTTTCACTACCATGTAGCATGGCTGTACGTACACATGCATCATACAGTCTGCCTTTTACTCTGAGCGAGAGGCCTTTTGTCACCAGCAGGGGTAAGAGCTCTCTAAACTTTGCCCAGGCTATTCTTACTCTAGCAGTTACACTTTCAGCACACCCACCCCCGCTACTGACTTGGTCTCCTAGGTAGCGGAAGCTATCAACTACTTCTAGTTTGTCTCCCTGGAACGTGGCAGAAGTTGGTCTCTGCACATTTCCAGTGTTTATTGCTCCTGAGCATTTGCCACAGACAAAAAACTATTTTCCTAGTTAGCCTTCCTTTGACATTGCTGCACCTCTTATGTGTCCATAGCTTACACTTGGTGCATCTTATAGAGTTTCTACCTACACCTTTTTTACAGATCGAGCAGGGCCATCTACCTGAAGGCGTTTGTGATTGATCTACCTTCCTACTTATTAGGACTTTGGTTTTGGCTAGGTTGATTCTAAGGCCCTTCGATTCTAATCCTTGTTTCCACACCTGAAACTTCTCCTCCAGTTCTGATAGTGACTCAGCAATTAGAGCAAGGTCATCAGCATAGAGGAGCTCCCAGGGGCAACCTGTCTTGAATTCCTCCGTTATTGCCTGGAGGACTATGATAAATAGGAGGTTGTTGAGATATATTTTAAAAACAATCAATTCTTGATGCACTGCAAACCAATCATATATTGATGTGATTTCAAACATTTTTGTTTATAGTTTGTCTTGCTGCTCCTCATCATCAAAAGTTACAACAAATGGGAACATGACACTCAGACTTACAAGCCAAGAAACTTCAGCATCTAATAAGATATATAGACTACTTTATCTCCTGAATAGTTTATGTTTGTTAGTGTGAAGGCCCATGGTTTAGTAATTCAGGTATTCAGCTCACTGTCAGAAAGTCATGAGTTGAATTCCTGGTGGTGTGTTGTGGCCTTGAGTAAGTCACTTTTATTTCACGTTGCTCCATGCTGAATCTCTCTGAGAACTACATTAAGGGTACGCATGTCTGTGGTGTGCTCAGCCACTTGCATGTTAATTTCATGAGCAGGCTGTTCCATTGATTGGATCAACTGGGATTTTCATCATCATAACCGACGGAGCGCCAGTTGTTTGTTTGTAAGCACAAAATTTCACCAAGAAAGAGAGAGAGAGAAAAAGGAAGAGGAGCAAGATGGTATCTAAAAAAGCAACTAACGACCAATTTCTTTAGAATGGTCAACAGAGACTTTAATAAAGAAGGCAGAGAGGAATGACAGATTTTAATTTATAACAGGAAATGGAAGTAGAAATGGTAGAATATGGGTAGAATGCAGGTATGGAAAAGCAGAATGTATGTTTGGTGATGGAATTTAAAACAAGGACTCCATAGAATCACATTTGAATTTAGGGGTACCAGCATGAAACCTCACAACTTGCCCCCGTTTTCAGATGCAACCCTTTTAAGATATTATTGTTTTGTTCCTTTTCTATATTTGGGAAGAAGTGCTTCTTCAGATAGTTCGAACTCCAAGAGGGGTTCATAGGACCAGTTCCTGTTTCACTGCTGTAGAGAAGGAATAAATGAGAAGACATATGAAGGAATTGGTAAAAATCAACTGTTGGAGGTTTGTATTTCATTGCCCAATGTTATTGTAGCAGCAGCTTCTGAGAGAGAAAGAGTGCCAGAGGCATCAGTTGTTGAATAAAGGATGGTTCAGTGGTTAGGGTTAGGGATTTTTGATTTTATCTTGTATTTGTTTTAATCCTTAGACCGTGGCCATGCTGGAGCACTGCCTTGAAGAACTTTTAGGCAAATAGATTGACCTCAGGACTCGTTTATTGTTTATTTCTTTAAGCCTGGTACTTATTCTATTAGTCTCTTTTGCTGAACCACTAAGTAACAAGGATGTAAACAAACCAACACTGGTTGTCAAGCAGTGGTGGTGGAAAACAAAGACACACACACAAACACACATGCACACACACAAACACACTCATGCACACACACACACACACGTACACATACACATATGTTGGACCATATTTCCTGTTGTCTTTTATGTTCCATTGGTGACACAGTTCTGGGTTTGCTGGCTTCCAGTGTATTGAGTGCTTCTGTGGATTAAAGAATTGATTCCATAACACAGCAGTGGGGCTTCTGAGTGGTTCAGTTGACCTGCTAGATATAGCAACTTAATCTCAAGTTACACCAAAATAGAAAGGCACAATGGACAATGTTGTTTCCTAAACAAAAAACAGGGAAATTGAATGGTTATAGCAGCTGTCAGCCTTGGTTTGCTTGATCAGATCTCACCTAGGGTTAAATGACAATAACAACAACAACAACTGATGGAAAATATTTTCGCTTCCTCAGTTTCGTCAACTCCTGAAGTCAGAAGAGATGACGTAGCTGACCACCACCACCACCACCACCACCACCACTGATCCAGACTGAAAGGGGATGACATAGATAGATATCTGGGATAATTGTAATATGGTTAAAGCGTATAACCAGAAAGCATGGGCGAAAGAGAGAGAGAGAGAGAGAGAGAGAGAGAGAGAGAGAGAGAGAGAGAGAGAGAGAGAGAGAGAGAGAGAGAGAGAGAGAGAGAGAGAGATGATGGGTGTCGACTTTGCAATGAAGGAGATGGGACTGGTGGGGAATGTTTACTCAAAGTGGTCCCTACCTCCTTTCCGCTAACAATTTGTAAACTAAAGTAACCGAATAATAAGGGATGGTTCAATGATTCTTTGGAATTAATTAGGTGGGTCTGATTAAGTTAGTTTCCTAATTAGTATTGATGGTGGAACCAGTGGCAGTAAAGTCTCTTGGGTTATTTAAGAGAAAGAAGAATTTCAGGAGAAAACTGATATTTCAGTTTAAAGATTTTGGGGTGAAGCAGAGAGAAGTAGATTCTTGTTGTGTATGAATGAGGAGGGTCTTGTTGTTGTTGATGATGATGATGATACTGATGTTGTTAATGCCGATGATAATGTTTGTGGTGATGATGATGATGATGTTGTTTAGACTCAGAACAGGAAAGATAGGATAAAGTTCTTTCCGGAGTCATATAAACTCATAAGGCTGGTTCCCAGCTTCCATAGTGGATGTATTGCTCCTGGACAGGATGCCAGTCCATTGCAGGATTAACTCACTTTTGCCAACTGAGTGGACTGGAGCAATGTGAACCATGATTCCAAAACCCTAACCACTAAGCCATGTGCCTCCACATTTACTCCTAGCATGGTTACCTTGGACTACATAATCCAATGTCTCTTCCGATTTTTAAGATATTAAGGTATAATTTGAGGGAAAGTTGTCTGCAATTTCATTTGTACAGAAGGAGACAAGTGAAGGTTTTAAGGTTTTCCAGGCAGACATGTAAAAATATCTACAAAAACACAGACAGCCATGTGAAACTGTTTATAGAGGTAGAAACACTTGCAAAACAGTGTAGAAAGGTGTTTTCAGATGTAGGTAGCAGTGTCAGGATGTTTACAGATGTATGAACAGGTTTAAAGATGGTTAAAGATGATTAAAAATGGTTAACGATATTTACAGGTGTAGATGAGAAGCAGATGAGAACAGTTGTTAACAGAGGTCGGAAGCTGTGTCAAGATGTTTACAAATTAAAAACACCTATAGAAAAGATGTCTGCACATGTAGACACATAAAGATGGGTTGATGTTTAGCTCAATGTCAACCTTGGCTGAACGGAACATATGATCAAAGATAATCCACCTGTGACCACCACATCATCTTACAGCTATCTTGAACAACTGTACTATCCAGTATCTTTTTCTTTTCTTTTTTCTTTATCAAAAGTGTGATTTGAAGGAGATGTGATGGTACCAGGTGAAAAACATTGGTGATAGTGCCACGTAAAAAGCACGAGTGCTGGTGTTGCATGAAAAGCACCCAGCACACACTGTAAAGTGGTCGGCATTAGGAAGGGCACCCAGCTGTAGATACCATGCCAAAACAGACTATGGAACCTGATGTGGTTCTTGGTCTTGCCAGCTTCTGTCAAACCACTCAACCCATGCCAGCATGGAAAACAGACATTCAATGAAGACGATGTAACTGCTATTTCTAACAGACTGAACGACCACACAGAGGAAGCATGTATGTGATATGAAGAAATCTATGATGCTGCATTAGTAGAAGACAGTGAATCATGGTTTATGAGAAGAGCCTTCAGAGTATAAAATGGTGGCAGAACAGAGAGTCTGTGAGAAGATCTAGGAAAGAGAGAGAGAGAGAGAGGGAGCGAGAGAGAGAGGTGTGAGTATGTGTAGAGCAGTAAAACATGGATGATGCTTTAAGAGGAGCTGGTGGGGTGTCAGAAGAGGATCTAATAAAGTTGGACAAGATTTATGGAATGGTTCATATGAAATTGAAACAATTTGCTTGACATAAGTATGCTGGTATACACACACACACACACACAAACATTCACACACATACACATACTTGCTGTGGTATGTATGTGGATATGAGTGTATATGCATACATATACACTCATATCCACACACACATATATACACACATCTATATATATATATCAACACACTCACGTGCATATATAATGTATTGCTAATATTACTAATAAATGTTTACTCTTGTTATTTAACACTGTCCTGAGTCCCATATTTAAGTTTCAAGTTAATAACTAGCCTCTGGAATATACTATGATATAGTACGTACATAGATATAAATGCACACACATACACATATATGCATACACACATACATATGTGCATGCACCTCCCCCACCACCACCACACACACACAGTAGTGGATGCAGCTCCATGCTGTGGCCACATTAGACAAAGTTTGGCCACTGCAGATACAGAGCAGACCCAGCGTGGAAAACTAAGTAAGGAAAGAGTGTAGCTATTAATTTAAAGGGCAGAACTCGTCAGAGTCACATTGGGAAAAGTATCTGTGGAATACTCAACCACTAAAGTAAAATTTAAGTGTGTCAATAGTTCTGTCTTTACAGTGAGAATTATCATTTGGAGAGACTGAGATGTGTATGTGTGTATTGGGGGGGGGAATGTTTGTACTATTGCCTTGGGCTGACCAAAGGCTTGTGAGTGGATTTGGAAGACGAAAACTGAAAGAAGCCAATAATATATATATAATATATATATATATATATATATTATATATACTATATATACATATATGTATATATAATATATATATATATATATATATATATTATATATATATATATATATACATACATATCTATATATATAAAACTCTAGTTGTGTGAGTGTCTGTCCCTTCGATTTAGATTCCTAACTCCCCACATTTTGCGGTGCAGTTTAACCAAATTAGGGTATCTTATAGTCGTGATTCATATCGAGCCCGTCTGACTATTAGTGCGCGTCAATGATGAGTCTACGATTTTAAAAATAATTTAACATCATTTTTTATTCCATTTTAATGCATTAAAATGCATCGTGTGTCGATGGCGGCGGAGTTGGCGTCCACGCTCACAGCTGCACCTGTTTGCTTCTCCCCCTCCCTCCTCGTGAAGCTGTGGGGAAGGGAGTGTAAAGAAATCAACGTCGTAATGCGTTGTGAAGGAAACCAGCGTTCTTTTAGACAACGACTTCATGGCTTGAAGACACCAAAACAAAAATGGCTAAGAAAACCCGAATTTATAAGGAAGTACTCTCTAAAAATGCTTATATAGTTATTTCCCTTACAAACCCGAGCAACGCTGGGCGATACTGCTAGTATATATATATATATATAAATCAAAATCAAACCAAATCAAAATAGATGAACATCAATGGAATTTGTATCTTTGTGGTACCAGTGCCGGTGGCACATAAGAAAGCCATCCGAACGTGGCCGTAGTCAGTACCGCATCGACTGGCCTCCGTGCTGTGGGCACGTAACAAACACCATCCGATCGTGGCCGTTCGCCAGCCTCGTCTGGCACCTGTGTCGGTGGCACATAAAAAACACCATCCGAGCGTGGCCGTCTGCCAGCCTCGTCTGGCACCTGTGTCGGTGGCACATAAAAAACACCATCCGAGCATGGCCGTTCGCCAGCCTCGTCTGGCACCTGTGTCGGTGGCACATAAAATCACCCACTACACTCTCGGAGTGGTTGGCATTAGGAAGGGCATCCAGCTGTAGAAACACTGCCAGATCTGACTGGCCTGGTGCAGCCTTCGGGCTCCCCAGAACCCCAGTTGAACTGTCCAACCCATGCTAGCATGGAAAGCGGACGTTAAACGATAATGATGATGATGATGATATACATATAAAGCTGAAGTTGTCTGTGTGTGACAGGTTTGGTAGCCTTCAACTAACACTATCTCCTCCGAGACCCTGCAGCGCAAGTTGACCAAAATTGAGAGTATGATAGAAGAAGGCTTGCTCTTCATTCCATAGAAGATAAAATTCAAATCAGGCCATGTTAAGACCAAAAATTATTTACACCAAAAAGGTGCTTTATTTCTATGAAAATCCCCATTTTTTACGATTTTTTTACTGCTGTGTCGCCATTTTTTGGTGTATTTCAACCAGAAAATGTTCACTTAAAGAGAATAACAAGCTACATAATGAAAACTTTTTACGTTTCAAAAGTTCCAATTCTAAAGGGTCGAAGCAAACCCGAGTAACACCAGGCAATACTGCTAGTATGTATATATATATATATATATATATATATATATATATAGGAGACAAGTATGTTGATAAAAAAATATATTAAATACATTTAATACAAAAATGTACATATATATACATATAAAAAAAGTCTGACTTACACAGAAAGGAAATGATATCAGGAATTAAGGGGGTTGAGTAGGAGTTTTACGAGTCAAACAGCTGTTTCAAGGGGACTTATATATATACTAGCAGTATCGCCCGGCGTTGCTCGGGTTTGTAAGGGAAATAACTATATAAGCATTTTTAGAGATGTAAAGTATAATAGCCATCTCAATATGGCTAACCACAAAGGAGGGGGGGTGTTACTGTAGCTTTTTACGTTCTGAGATTTAATAATAAATTTTTAGAGAGTTACTTCCCTTATATATGCCAAAAATGCATTAAAAATGGGAAAAATTGATGGTAAATTTTTTTTTAAATCGTAGACTCATCGTAGACACGCGCTAATACCCAGAAGGGGTCGATATGAATCACGACTATAAGATACCCGGTTTTGGTTAAACTGCACCGCAAAATGTGGGAGTAGTTAGGAATCTAAATCGTAGGAGACAGACAGCACACAACCTCTCTTTTATATATAAATATATATATATATATAAGAGGAACACAAATAGGGTTTAAACTTTACTACAGCTGTTTGGGTAGCATTTTATTGATGCATTCCTAAATTACATCATAGCATGAATCCACCATCTTCAGGTAAAATTTTCAACAGGTATAAATAGGTGAGGTAAAACTTTGATGATGACCTATCCAATAAACAACATGGTGTAGTTATTCATGTAATCTATGAATCCATCAAGGAAATTCTACAAAAATAGCTGCAGTAAATGTTGAACCCCTTTTCTGTTCTTTTTATATCTAGGCCACACCTTGAAACAACTCTGGGTCAGCTTTAACCCCTTCGTACTGTATTTCTGTTGAGATGCTCTGTGTTTCTTTCAATTACTTTTAAATATAACAAAGAATTTAGTAAAATATCTTAGTTGTCATTAAGCTAGTGTTAAGAACATAAATTGTGACTAAGGTTTGGTGGAAGGTTTTAATTCAAAACTTATGCAAACAAGACATATTCAGAGCCAGAACTGGTTTCAGCCAGATTGGTAATGAAAGGGTTAAGCTTAATTGGATTTGGTGCTTACATATCAACATACCTGCAGAATCCTACCAACACATGACACCTTCGTGATTGTTCTTTTTAATTCACATTGAATCCTACGTTAGTGCACCTAGATACTTCTGGAGTTCTTCATGTTGATGTGCATAGATTATAACAAATCCTATAACTAATCTATTTACACACACACACACAAACAAACACAAACATATATCTATATATATATATGTATATATGTATGTCATATGAGCGGGCATTGTCTTTTGCCTTTTTTAATTAAAATTATCATAATGCAAGCGAACATTTCCCCTAATAACATTGTTTTACTTCACTACTTTGTGTATGTGAGCATCAACTCTGCTGTTTGGTTTTCATGCAGGAGACATGCCTGGGTAACATCCTCAACTTAATGCACTCAACTTCATATACAATGGTCGACATATTCATGTGTTGTGTGTGTTTATAAACATGTATAAGATAGGCCCTCCCCTCCCTCAATCACCCCCTCTCTCTCTCTACATATATATATATATTATATATACACACACATCAGCAGGTAGATTTTGATATTTGTATTTATATGTATAGAAACACACACATGTACACACACATATATATATATATACCAATACACTTGTATATACATGCATATATATCTATACATATGTATGTCTACATATCCCGTCTACACATACACAAAGATATACATATGCATATATTTATATATAAGTATATATATACACACACACACATATATGTAATTATATACACATGTATGTATATATGTGTATATATACATACACGCATATATATATATACGTACAGACATATAAACATATACATATAATTATGTGTATGTGAGTGTGTATGTATGTAGATAGACAGACAGACAGATAGGTTTACTGGAATAGAGTATAGTATTCCTCACATGATGCATACATAACCATCACACACATATACTTGTAACTATACACATACATACACATAAGAATACATATACATACATGCATGCGTAAAGGCACGCATATAAATGTCAATATCCTTCTATGCATACACTCACACTGTTGCTAAGCTGATTAGAACACAGATCCAATTTGTACTTACATGCTTTGTTTTGCATCATGGGCAGGGTGTGCATGCATGCATGTGGGTGAATGTGTGTGCATGTCTGTATGCGTCTGAGTATAAATTTGTCTTCTCCATTTGCCTATCTCTGTCTGTCTGTCTTTCTATTTATCTCTCTATCCAGCTATTTACATCAATATTTTACATCAAACATACGCACTCACACACATAATATATATGTATATATATATGCATATGCTTGTATATAGATTTTTATGTGTGTGTCTGTATATTTAACTAGCTGTCTCCTTATCTACCAATCTACCTCTCCATCTGTCTACCTGTCTATCAAACCTACATCAAGTATTACACAGAACACAAACTTTATCTTCTTCATTTAAGCTTTATCTCCTGTACATCATGATGTTATATTCTAGATATATCGGTGTGTGTGTGTGTGTGTGTGTAACATATATATAAACATACATATACATATACAAATACATATACATACATATATATACACATATATATACATAAATATGTATGTATATATATACATACATATATATATACACATATTCATACACATATATACATATATAAATATACATATATACATTCACATATATAAATACACTTATATACATATATACATACACATATATAAATACACTCATATACATATACATATAAATATACATATATGTATACATATACATATAAATATACATATATGTATACATATATATAATATATATATATATATATATATATATATATATATATATATATACACACACATATACATATATACACACCAGTGAAGTTACATAAAGTAGCTGGGCAGCTTGAAGGGTGCCAGAAACAGAGGTGAACATGTGTATGTGTGTGAATGTGTTCGAATGCACTTGCATGTATATATGTATAATAGTGTTATTCATGTGTGTTATACATACTTGACAGAGCGTAAGTACCTTCAGAGAAAAGTTGGACCTAAGAAGCATCAGATGTGGTGTGCAACAGAGACGACTGCACTGGTATGGTCATGTGGTGAGAATGGATGAGGACATCTGTGTGAAAGAGTGCCACACCCTAGCAGTTGAGGGAACCTGTGGAAGAGGTAGACCCAGGAAGACCTGGGTTGAAGTGGTGAAGCACGACCTTTGAACTTTAGGCCTCACCAAGGAAATGATTAGTGACCGAGACTTTTGGAAATATGCCGTATATGAGAAGACCCAGCAAGCCAAATGAGACTATAATCTTGTGACCTATGCCAGGGCGTTACCAGCCCACTTGCAAAGACCTGTTGAGGCAAGTGAAATCAAAATCAAAATCAAATTCGATGACTGGCGTCCGTGCTAGCAGGGTGCAAGGAGCACCATACGAGCGTGATCATTGACAGAGTGGCTAACCGGTTTCTGTGCCAGTGGCACTTAAAAGGCACCATTCGAGTGTGATCGTTACCAGCGTCGCCTTACTGGCACTCGAGCCCTGTGCTAGTAGGGTATTAAGAGCACCATCTGAGTGTGATCGTTGCCAGAGTGGCTATCTGGCCTCCATGCCAGTGGCATGTAAAAGATACAATTCGAGCATGATCGTTACCAGCATCGCCTTACTGGCACCTGTGCGGTGGCATGTGTAAAGGATTCGAGCGAGGTCGTTGCCAGTACCGCCTGACTGGCCCTGTGCTGGTGGCACGTAAAAAGCACCCACTACACTCTCAGAGTGGTTGACGTTAGGAAGGGCATCCCTCTGTAGAAACTCTGCCAAATCAAGATTGAAGCCTGGTGCAGCCAGCTGGTTTGCCAGACCTCAGTCATTCATCTAACCCATGCTAGCATGGAAAGCGGGCGTTAAACGATGATGATGATGTGTGTATATAGGAGAGTACCATACACATACACCACACATTTGTGTGTGTCTAAATTTTCTCTTCCATCTAGGAGTTGTAGAGTTTAGTTAGAGCAGCCATCTTCTTGATGACATTTCAAAGTAAAAATTAAAAAAAAGACAAAAAACAAAGTCTTTTTCTTTCTGCCATTCTTTGTATACCCTAACCCTAACCTGAACCCTTACCCATTCATCTTTTAAATTTTAGAAACATCTTGAAGATTTTTATAGTCCCATCTCTTCTGATCATTTGTGATTTAAGGAGTTGTGTTCTTTCTCCAAGAATCGAAGACCAGATATTCTTTGAGTCATTCCCTTTGTCACATTTTCTTTCATTCCAGTAATAATCTTTTCAACTATCGGCACAAGGCCTGAAATACTTAGAGAGAGGTTTAGTTGATTACCTCAACCCCACTCCTGATACTTCTTTTAATGACCCTAAAAGGATGAAAGGCAAAGTCAACCACAATGGGATTTGAACACAGAACATAAAGGAAAATGGAATACCACCAGGCATTTTATCTTGTGTGTTATGATTCTGGCATCTAATCACATTTTCCTTTTCTTTTCAGAAATATTTTAAATATAAAAATTAGAAGTTTATTTTCACTAATGGATTTACAAAATTCTTCCTCATTATCTTTGTCCAGTAACTTTTGACTACATTGATGTCAAATGGACAGCTGATACCCACAACAGATCAGGTTTTTATTTTGAGGTCCCAAACAACAATATTCTGTTCATTCTTTATAATTTAATAGCTGTATTTATTCTCCAGTTCCACAAATATTTTTTTAAGCCCTCAATTTTCAAGAGTTTGCTTTTATTATTAGTTGTCCTGGTTACCAAATCACACAGGGACATTTTGGACATAATGTAGCTAATAACGACTTCAGTTTTGACTCTACAGACCCCTTATGTTTATAGCTGGATGATGAGTTTGTCACTTGAGCAGGAGGGAACATGGTGGGGCTTTCGAAACATGTAGGGGCTGGGTTCATCTTAAAAGTGTGATATGTCCTACTTGTCAACAACACTTTACCACCTGAATTTGTTACAATATGATGCATCCCAAAGCACAAGAGACACAAACACCACCAGATGCCTTTGGATAATACCAGATACTTACAGATACCACCATAAGCAATCATACACCCCTAACCATCAAGAAAGGTATGACCACACACCACCACGCAGCACCTTCTGGCTCCATGTACTTTCATACAGTACCAGACATCTCTCTATATACCAACATACATTAGCAGACATTAACCCGTTTCTTGCCCCCATACATTACCACACACCCATCTACCCAGCAATGTACTCAGCCAGCCACCCGTCCACCCCAGCTAGCCACCCACTACTGTCTGCCCTATACCCCTGGATATGAAACTTTGACCAGTCAAGAATTACATCATCATCTTTAACGATTCATGTCACGTTTTTATAAATCTTTCCTCTAAATTTTCTCTTTTGTTTCGGTTTGTATTATGCATACATACATACATACATACATACATATATACACACATACATACACACACACATACATATATGCACACACAAACACATACGTATACTCATACACACGTACAAATATATATTTATATATAATCATACATACACATCTTAAAATACATATATGTATATATATATATATATATGTATGTATATATATATATACCTATCTATGTTTATATATACACATATATATAGAGAGAGAGAGGTGTGCGTGCGTGTGTGCGGTCGTCTTTCTTTTCTCCTGTTCAGTGTTCTTGTTTCTGTTACTTTCAGCGTCAAAGCCTACATCCAGCCTCACAGACAGCTTTCATCTTTCTTTTATTTCTAGTTTCTGTCTGCCCCAATAGACACAGGCTGCTGCTGCTGTTGTTGTTGTTGTTGTCGTCGTTGTTGTTGTTGTCTTCAAGAGCCAAGAATCTTCTAGAACTACCGTTGTTGTTGTTGTAGAGTTAATTAAAGACCTTCAGTAGAATCATTAAATATTGCTTAACGTCAGAGAAATACACGTAGTCATATCTTTTGAGGTCGTCTGCACAAAGACATTGTTAAAGGGTTGTTGTTGTGGCTGTTTAACCCTAGGTCAACCCTGATTAAGTAAATATATGATCAAGGGACATTCCAGCTATGACCATCCCGTACAGAAATGTTGCTTAATGCCAGACAAATGCAAGGAATTATATTGAGATTGTCTTCAGGAAGACATTATTTCTAGAGTTGGCTACCCTTCCTAATGCCAACCACTTAAGACAATGTACTGAGTACTTTTCTCATGACATCTGCAATAGTGAGGTTGCTCTGTAACAGCCCTATTCAACTGGGTAGTGGGGTGTATGCTGAGAGGCTAAAGTAAGATGGGGGGACATTCACAAGTGTCGTTTACTATAGAGGAGAGATACATGGCTACCCTGCATTAAAGAGAGACAAAGATGATGATGACGAGGTTCTAGAGTGAATTCTCAAGGTACAGGAGTACGTGAATGAGTACAAGAAGGGGATAAAGTGCAGGGTGATGCCCAGTGACAGAGATGGAGATGAGAGGTACAAAGGGTGGCTATAGTGAGTGGAACAACAATAATGGTTGGCATCAGGGGTAACTATGAAAGAGTGTAAAGAATGATAGCAGGTATGAGAGGTGTTAAAGGCAAAATATAGCAGGTGTGAGATGAAGCTCAAAAGAGAAGAAGTTGTAACTAATGGCGCAGAAAGGAGGCAATTAGGAAAAAAAATCATGTGGAAAACGATGGTAATTAGAATGAGGGATGGATGTTAATAGGAGATGGTTCGAAGGAGGCAACTGGTAGTGCAAAGAGGGGATGAAATAATTGTTGATTTTGCTTTCAAGTGATTACAACAAATGAGAACTTCCATAGTTAGAAGAGTGATGGAGGGATGGGTGTTAGGAAGATGTGACATGGGGCGTTTGGTGTGGGCAGAAGGGATGCAGGAGCAGGACCCAGCATCCACAGACATAAACAAAATCCTTTCTAACTTTTTCTGTAACAGATGGGTCTTCTCAAGCACAGAAAATCTCCAAACATTTCTGTCCATTCACACTTCTGTAAAATATGACTTCTTGACCTCAGCCATCCCTATTTCACCCCAGAGTTTTCAAGGTCTTCCTCTTCCACAAGTTCTATTCACTTTAAGCAGTTAGCACCTCTTTATAACAGCTGTCCCCATCCTTATGAATCATATAACCAAACCATCCACTTCGATAGAATATCCTAAAACCATCTTGCCGAATGCTTGTGCATGCACAGCCCTGTCCCACCTCCGTTCTCACTGCCCCATCAAGGTTCTCAAACATCTCATTCCCTAACACTCAACACATTATCTCTGGTATTATTCAGCTGAGTTGGCGAGCTGGCAGAATCGTTAGCACGCTGGGCGAAATGCTCAGCAGTATTTCATCTGTCACTACGTTCTGAGTTCAAATTCTGCCGAGGTTGACTTTGCCTTTCATCCTTTCGGGGTCGATTAAATAAGTACCAGTTACGCACTGGGGTCGATATAATCGACTTAAGCCATTTGTCTGTCCTTGTTTGTCCCTTGTGTTTAGCCCCTTGTGGGTAGTAAAGAAATAAGTATTATTCAGCTGGGAGCAGAAGAAGCACATATTACATCCCTTCTCTTTCATTACCTTCTCCTTTCCTCCCCTTCCCCAGAACTACTTCCATTCCTCATCATCTTCTTCCAGCCATGCCCTCTCCTCTCTACTATACTCCATCGTTAACACCTCTTTTATCCTCTAATGCCCTCTCATATCTAACATAACCCCCTTTTCCCCAGCCACTCCTCTATTTCTTACCATCAATAACTAGTCACCTTAATCCCATCTCAAACCATCTCTTCACACATTCCCACGAAACTTCCCCCTTTGTCCCCCTTGTTCACTCACCTAATCAAATCCTCTCTATCACTTCCCCTATACTCACCCCCTCACTCTACCACCACCCCTTGCACTCCCTCCATCTCTCTCTTAGTCTCTCTCTTCCTCTCCCTTCTCCTCCAGCTAGGACATCCCTGTATCCCTTCTACAGCAGGACACTTACCTCTATCCTTCAGTTATTCTTCTGCAATCTCATCACCAGGTACAAGGCTACCTCCCACAACACCACTCCACCCCCAGTGGAGGAGACTTTGCCTTAACTTGCAAGTCACTTGGTGATCCACACCAGTGCTGGTGCCATGAAAAATGCAGCCAGACATTCAGTAAAGTGGTTGGAGATTAAATGATGATGAAGATGATGGTGATGATGATGATGATAATGGTGATGATGATGATGATGGTGGTGGTGGTGACGACAACGACAAGGATGACAATGGTGATGATGATGCTGGTGACGATATATATATATTCTTTCTTTATTCTTTTATTTGTTTCAGTCATTTGACTGTGGCCATGCTAGAGCACCACCTTTAGTTGAACAAATTGACCCCAGGACTTATTCTTTGTAAGCCTAATACTTATTCTATTAGTCTCTATTGATGAACTGTTAAGTTACAGGGGCATAAACATGCCAACGTTGGTTGTCAAGCAATTGTGGGCGGACAAAAACAGACATACACAAATGCATACATAAACACATACATACATATATACACGATGGGCTTCTTTAAGTTTCCATCTACCAAATTCACTCTCAAGGCTTTGGTTGGCCCAAGACTATAGTTGAAGACTCTTGCCCACACAGTGTGACTGAACCTGTAACCATGTGGTTGGGAAGCAAACTGACCATGCAGCCACAGAAAAAAATGAATAAGCAAATGAGTGGAAATCAAACCAGTGTGTGTGTTAATTAATAAGACCTTAAAACAGAATGACTTTTCCCAGACAAAATAATATATATACATGTATATATGTACATATGTATACTTATACACATACACACACATATATATATATACATATCTATATGTACACACACACACACACACACATATATATACATATCTATATGTACACACACACACACACACACACACACACACACACACATATATATATATATATATATATATATACATATCTATATGAGTGTGTCTGTGTGTATATAATATATGTATCATCCAAAATGGAGATGAGAACCAGGACTTCCATGCAGTACACTTGAACAATCATGAAAATCTGTTTGCATGAAACCATTGGTTGCCTAGCTAACCTGCAAATAAAGAGTATTCATCCACCAGTGCAGAGTTAAGCACTCGTTCTCACTGTTTGATATTACCAGATATAAATATGTATTTATATATATATATTATATACACACATATGTACATACATATATATATATATATATATATATATACACACACACATACGTATATACATATACAAAGGAATATTAAAGAATAACAATAACAGCATCAATAACAACATCACTCCACCACCACCACCACCACCACCGAATCCCAAATCAAAGAAACAGAAAATTGTCGAATTACAATTGATTAACGCTATTGATGTGACGGTGATCAGTTCAATTCTTAACAACAACCTGAGGTGGCTGCAGTGATGATGATGTGTCATATGGTGCAATGACGACGACAGTGATGATGATGATGATGATGGTGCAATGTTGATGATGGTGGTGGTGATGATGGTGGTGATGATGGTGATGATGATGATGATGGTGATGATGATGATGGTGGTGGTGATGATGATGATGATGATGGTGGTGATGATGATGTTGATGATGGTAGTGATGATGATGATGATGATGACGATGATGATGGTGGTGGTGATGATGATGGTGGTGGTGATGATGGTTATGGTGATGATGATGGTAGTGATGATGATGATGTTGATGATGGTAGTGATGATGATGATGATGATGGTAGTGATGATGATGATGATGACGATGATGATGGTAATGGTGATGGTGATGATGATGATGACGGTTATGGTGGTGGTGATGATGGTGATGATGATGATGATGGTGGTGGTGAGGATGGTGGTGATGATGGTGGTGGTGGTGATGATGGTGGTGGTGGTGGTGATTGTGACTGTTGTAGGGTGCTGATGTTTGTTCATGCCATAGTATTGATGTGTTGTTGTTATTGTTGTTGTGGCTGATATTTATCTCCATGTCAACCATGATCAAAGGCTTTCCAACCATGGCCATCTTGTCATTTGTCTCTGTGTAGGAAGTTTAGGACTCTGCTATCCAATGTGTTTGTCTTCAGCACAGCAGGGTATGATTTGAGGAAGACTTTGCTATGATGTCTTGCAAGCTGAGGATCCAGCTTGTCTCTTCTGTGGCGATGGTGTATGGTGGGGGAGTGGCAGGGAGAGAACAATTGGTGAGGAGGGGTAGAGACGATGATGTATTGGGGGTGGTAGCAGTGATATTGTGTGTGATGATGTAGGGGGCAGTAGGGGGGAAGAATAATACAGATGGCAACAATGTGCGACAATGATGCAGGGGTGATGATGATGTGGAGGGGGATGAGGTGAGGATGATGAAATAATGACAGGAACCAAAGAACAATGATAACAGTAGTGATAACATTACAGGGTAATTTTCTTTGTGGAATTTAAATTGGACAAAATATTGCATAAATCTTCTTTCTTCCCCCACCCTGGGGCCATGTGGGTCTGTTGTTGGGTCTGTGTGTTTCCGTGGTTTTCTTTATTTTTTTGTTTTAGGATATTAATAAAAAATAGGCTGAGATGGAAATTTCCCAGCCTCAGCCATTTTCATTACTGCCATTACAACCATGGCCACCATTGGGAACATTATCATCATCAACAATAACATCTTGGTGACCAAAATAACAGCAACACTGCCTCCACCACCACCACCACCACCATGCTAAAAAAGGCACCTACTTCAATATTATATTCCTAACCTCACAATATCAAATCCGGAAAATTGGAAAAAAAAATAATGTGGTCCCTGGTGAGGATTTATTTAATAATGGGGGGGAGAGTAGGGGGATGAGAAAGGAATATGGGGGAGTGGGAGGGAGTGGGGGTGTGTGTGCTGGAGGGAACAAACTTAAAACTGAGAAAAACTAATGAAATATGAAAGACAGTTTAATATGAAATATAACCACCACCACTGCACTACCACTATGCCATTACACTAACAGCACTACACAACTACTACCATCACCATCACCAACAACAACACCACCACCACCACACTACTAACGTCACCACCTCCACCACCAGCATCACTAATTTACAATTAAAAAAAGGAGAAATTTGATGTTGTAAAGGTTAGGAAAAAATTACTGAAAAATTACTCTGTGTGTGTGTGTGTGTGTGTGTCTTCGTGTGTGTGTGTGTGTGTCTTCATGTGTGTGTGTGTGTTGCAAGTCAGGTTGTTATTGAAAGGAAATTACTGCAAGAGAGAGAAGTGTGTAGAGAGGGGAGAGGAGAGAGAGTTGTAGAGTGTGAGTGAGTATGTGTGTGTGTGAGAGTGTGTGTAAGTGTGTGAGAGTGTGTGTAAGTGTGTGAGTGTGTAAGAATGCTAGTTTTTCTTCCTTGACTGCTGAGTAGCATCTTTTAATGAACCTACCTCGCATTTTTTATACACATATACACATGTACATTTAAGTGTGTGTGTATATATAAAGACATGAATATACATATGCATAT
Source organism: Octopus sinensis (assembly GCF_006345805.1). Lineage (NCBI taxonomy): Eukaryota > Metazoa > Mollusca > Cephalopoda > Octopoda > Octopodidae > Octopus > Octopus sinensis. The sequence continues at coordinate 57,773,875 of NC_043010.1, read as the reverse complement.
GTATTAATTTTTATGTATGCATATATGTGTGTATGTATATACATATACCTTTATATATGGTATGTATATCTCCTTGTGTCATCAGTATATATATATATGCATGTGTGCATATATATTTATATTTATATATATATATATATATATATATATAATATATATATATATATATATATATATTATATATATATATATATAATATATATATATATTTATATGCATGTGTGTGTATACATATGTGTGTGTTTATGTGTATGTATATATGTATGTATACATATGGGTGTATTTGTGAATGTTTATATATATATATAAATGTATATGTACAGACAACTACACACTGATATGTGTATATGATGATGATGATGACGATGATGATGATGATCATCATCATCAATTTCCATCAAGTGTCTGATCTGGTATGGAGTGGACAGGTCATGCCAGTGTCAATCAGTTCTTATTTAAAGAGGATTTGTAAGGACACACCCAGCTCATACATTTTGTTTCTACAGCCGGGTGCCTTTCCTGTTATTAATCACACATTACAGTGTACTGGGTGCATTTTTGTCTCAGCATCACCACACACGACTGAGGTTTTAACCCCAAAAGTAAAAGGGTCCTCGTTACCCTTGTTACTTTTAATGTACCATGTCCCCAAAAAAGTGAATGGAAGAGAGTGGTGACAGAGGAATGAGGAGGAATGCTTGGTGAACTGGTGATGTTGTATGGGGTTTGAAGAATGGGTACGTAGCATGGTGCCTGTGAAAGACAGTGCTCTGAAAGCCCCTCACCTGATGACATGTTAGTGCACAGATATTGCTTATAATATATACAAGATGAAACATTCAGTAACTAACAGCTGTTGCTAATGAACAGAAACAATTGTAGTGATTTTTAATTAAAACCTGTTCGTTTCATCTTCTTGTTTTATGAATTTTTTTTTTTTTTGTATGAATTCTTTGTGTGCTAATAGATTTCCACATGTTTATGTAGGAAAAAGAATTATACATGCTACATGGTAGCATATGGTAACCGATAACTGTAGAGGAGCTTTGAAATGCACATTAGTGGAATTTTGTCCATCTTAACAGTATGATTTCAAATGCCTCCGTGGCTGACTTTGCCTCCCATCCTTTTGGATTGATGCAATCAGAACTGGTTAAGCGCTGGAGTCAAAGTAATTGACCAGCCCTCTCCCCACAAATTTCAGATCTTGAGTCTATAACAGAAGGGCTATATCCAGAGGCTTAATGTCCTGGCATTTGCCACAATCAAGTGGTCTCAATGTTAAAAAGTGCAAAACTGCTTGAACATTCTGGACATTGACTGACAAGAAATCACCTGCAAATGGTTTGTGTGTCTTGTTTTTGCCCAGTTCCCTGTTTATTATGTTATCATCCAGTTTCCCGTTTGTTGTTTTTCTTACATTTCTACTTGTTGTGTTTTCTCTTTGTTGTGTTCTTTCTGCTCAACCTTTGATTAATATATAAAGTGATGGTATGTTGTCAACTTAATGTGACTGTCCCATGAAAGGGAAGAATGTTACTGTTATTTAACCCTAGGAAACACCGTTTCCTGTTGGCCTTGACACATTTCCTGTGTCCTTATGTTTTCAAAGGGGAGATAAGCACCTCCACCCAGCAAAGCCAGCATCCTAAGAAGATGAAGTGGCCTGCTTGTTCTCCCAACTTAAACCCAATAGAAATCTTGTAGAGTATTCTAAAGTGACGAGTTTACAAGAATGGATGCCAATTTAGGAGTAAGAATGAACTGTGGCTGGCAATGGTGGATGTATCTCATGGTGTAACATCAGAGGTGATCCAGAAACTGGCATGTTCCATGGACCAGCACCTTTTCCAACTTATTTCAAACAATGACTCATGTATCCCTCACTAACCAGCAGACCTTTTATTTTTAAATGCTGTTTATGCGTTCATTTCTGTTTCTTCCAGGTTTATGACTGTATAATGTTATTTCGGTATGTAATTAAATTAAACAATTAAATCGGTATTTTCTTGTTTACATGAGTTTTAATTACACCTCGCTAATAATTGAAAACAGTGCAAGTTTATGTAAATTTGGTAAATGGCCGTAGTTTGTGTTGTTTCGTGGAACCTCTTTGGCACAGCACGTGAATATAATTGTTGCCATCATTCTGTGAAAATTTCATTGGATTCCAACAAGTTGTTTTTAAATAAAATTTTTTACATGTTACATCATTAATGATTTGAAACACAGTGTAAATACATATAAAAATATGTGTCTATGGAATTATATTCTTGCATGCATGCGTATGTATGTGTGTGTGTGTGTGTGTGTGTGTGTGTGTGTATGTGTGTGTGTAAACAGACATAGATTCATTTGTATTTGCCTAAACTCTTTACTGAACATTTTTAATTTATGCAGTAATTCAAATTATTTGCTAACCGCACACACACACACACACATATTTACACACATAAGCACACACAAACACACAATCTTGACTAATGCATAAGCAGTGAAGTGGCCGCTAGCATGGATGATGGCATCATCCATGGAAATTCAATAAGTTAAGACTTAATTAAATATAAAATAGAAAGAAAAAGGATAAGAGTGATGTTTAACAATGGTGGGGGGAAATAATTGTGGACATGTTTCTGACTTATTAAACCTTGTCAGTGAACTATTGTCTCGGTGTTACTAAGATGAAACAATATTAGATGTGAGAGAAAGAAAGAGAGAGGGAAGTGAGGAAGGTGAGAGAAAGAGAGAAGGTGGGACAGACAGACAGTGAGGCAGAGTGGGAGATGGTGAGAGAAAAGGAAAGAAAGAGGGATAAAGAGGGGGAGATGGAGAGACAGGAAGTGAGGGGGAGTGAGAGATAGAAAGAATGAAAGTGAGATGGAGAGGGAGAGAAAGAAAAGACAAGAGAAACAGAGAAGCAGAGAGAAAGAGACAGAGGGAGAAAGAAAATGAATGACAAAGGGAGCATGAGAAAGAGAGAATGAGTGAGGGAGGGAGAGAGAGAGAGAGTGATGATGTGATTCATGGAGACACCCTGAGTTGTGAGATAACTTGAAAGAATGAGGAATCATTCTCAGGGGTGCCTGCTGTATGAAAGCTTGATAGTGAAGTGAACATTAACATATTAATTAATATAGTAGGATAAGAAAATTTAATTAAATTTAAAATAATGTTGATGAGCCAAACATTTATCAAAATTATTAATTCTGGTAAAAACAAAAAACAATAAAACAATGGAGACAAGGTACCCACCCACCCACCACCCCTGCCATAATATTTCATATTTTAATTACAATTTTAGGATTGTATCCCTTGTGTTTTTAAACTAAAATTAAATTAATCATCAAGGAAATAATTGTACTTATCATTAAGAATTCTAATTAATTAAATTATCTTGGTTACTACTTTATGTGTGTTAGTGTCTGCTTCACTGTTAGGTTTACATGCAGCCGGAGACCCCGGGTATTTATTCATTGTTATTTATTTTTAGACTCTACATACATAAACAGACAACAAGCAACAAACTTATTCACTCACTGGTATACACGCACACACACACACACTTATGCACATGCTCAGCTAAATATACACACACATAACTACATGTACACATACCAATATAGCTACACACACACACAGTTACCAAACTCCTAGACCCACACCCAAAGCTAAACCAAACACAACTCAATAGGGAGGAAAAGGGGAGGTGGTTGGCGAGGCAGGGAGGATTGACTAAATTATAGTAGTAGTAGTAGTAGTAGTTGAGTTTGAACTGACCTACAAACATTCACAAACACATACACGACACACACACAAACACTCTTACACACACACAAGCACATTCATACACACACAAACACCCACTGACACACAAAAAGAAGTTCTCTATCCTTTTACTGTTTTATTGATTTCAGTCATTGGAATATGGCCATGCTGGAGCACCGTTTGCAAGACAGTCAGTCACATTGACACCAGTGCATATTTTATTGATATCTACTTATTGAACTGCTAAGTTACAGGATATAAAGGAACAGTAAAACATCTCATAGTGTGAATACAAGACCATAGGATGGATGTTTTGTTTGAATTTTGAAAGAGTTGAATCTATTCGATGGCATCACCACAAGATGAATGAAGAGGTTTATGTACTCGGCATCATCTGTACTCTTGTCTCTCTGCACAGGGTGGCCTTTGCTGGCCCTTATCAGCTGTCATACTTTAGACACTGCCTCATTGTAAAAGGTTCCTCAACTACACTGATGTTATGGGGATTGGAGACACACAGCATGAAACAGACGGCCAACCAAAGCTTCATAATGGACAGAGATTCTTTGCTGAGCCAGAACTTTCTGAGTGGACATCTTCTAAAATGGATCTTGGGTGTGGCCACTTGAAGAACAAATGCTACCCACAATCCATATAGCCCCTCACTTCTCCAACTCCTTATTCCTGGTTCTCTAATTTTTCTCTCTTAATACATCATCATCATCATTTAACGTCCGCTATCCATGCTAGCATGGGTTGGACGATTTTGACTGAGGGCTGGCGAACTAGATGGCTGCACCAGGCTTCAATCTTGATCAGGCAGAGTTCCTACAGTTGGACGCCCTTCCTAACGCCAACCACTCCGAGAATGTAGTGGGTGCTTTTTACATGCCACCGGCATGGGGGCCAGTCAGGCAGCACTGGCAATGACCTTGCTTGAATCTTTTTACACATGCCACCGGCACAGGGGCCAGTAAGGCAACACTGGTAACGATCACGCTTGAATTGTGCCCTTAATACATCATTATTAAAATGAAGCTCAGCAGCATTTTGTCCAACTTTATGATCTGAGTTCAAATTCTGCTGAGGCTGACTTTGTCTTTCAACATTCAGATTCGATAAAATATTCAAGCACAGGGGTCAATGTAATTGAATTACTTACCCACTTGAGATTGCTGGCTTGGAGCCAAAATTTGAAATTATTATTACAACTATTTGATGCAAACTCACAGCTTATTTTGCTGGGTATGATGGAAAGTGTCAGTTGTCCACAGCCAGCAGACTAAGGTGACACTTGTTTACTGGTCATGCTTCAAGAACCCTGCAAAGAATTCTTGGAGTATCAAGCAATGCTGATTTTTGAGTCATGTTGGTAGTTGAGAGCTGTTATTCTTATTTTAAGTTTGACATTTGCTTTGCATTTGTACAAGTTGGCTCCAAGTCTCACCCAGAGACCTCAAAGACAACAAGTTGGAAGTTCATGTTAGTGTTATGTGTAGGGTGTCATATATTTGGTTCTGCAAATATATAGAGAATGTTTAAGAAAACATTAAAAATTTAAGAGTTTGTTTTAAAATTTGAGATTACATACACAATATTTTATGTAGCACTATCTTTTGAATTTCTGCCATTTTGGGGTTTCCTGGTATCTGAGCTAGGTAGCAATCAGCCCCTTTTGCTATCATTCCTAGAGCACCTATGACAAGTATTGTTTTAGCCTTGAGGTTCCACATTTTGCCAATTTCTATTTCAAGATCTTTATACTTGCTCAGTTTTTGGTAGGTCTTGACAGATATGTTTATGTTGATTGGGACAGTCATATCAATGAGGAGGCATGGTTTTTGTCTGAAGTCTTTCAACATAATGCCTGGGCTATCTGCATGTATCTTTCGGTCAGTTCCAGAGGAGTGAGATGTGGTCATTTTCAAGCACTGGAGTTGGTTTGTGTTCCCACCAGTTTTTATCATGGGGCAAGTCCAGGTTTTTGCAAATTATCCAGTGAATATATTCAGCTGCTCTATCATGCCTGTTGAGATACTCTGTAGGCGCAAGAAGACTGCCAATGGAGACAACATGATCAATGGTTTCATTTTGCTGTTGACATACACGGCATGTTGGGCAACTGCCGTTCTTTAATATATTGGCCTGTTTGTCCTTTGTAGGTCCTTTATCTTGGGCTGCTATGATAAACTCTTCTATTTCTGATTTTAAGCCAGAAGACACTAACTATAGATGGGTAAGGGCTTTGTCAACATCGGCATTCTTAGCTCTCTTTGGGTATTTGCCATTGAGAGGTTTTCCTTGCCATTTATCAGTAAGAATATCCAAGGCAGCAGTTCTAGCACCGGTTTTCATGTGCTTAGCTTTTTCTAGGCTTGTTTCCAGTACATCTAATTCCGAAATTTGTTGTATTTGGAATTCACTTAGATATTCCTTTGCTTGTTTTGTTACTGAGTAAGATGCTTTCTTGTTTTCATGTTTTGAGACAAGTTTTAACATCCAGTCCCCAGAGTTTTTCAAGTAGATGTTTAGGCCAATTGCAGCAATCTTCATTGTTAATTCCAGTTGCAAAAGTCCATGGCCTCCCTCTTTTCTTGGCAGATGAAGTTGTTCTATATCTGCCTTAGGGTGGAGCATTCTATGCATTGTCAACAATTTTTGTATCTTTCTGTCAAGATTACATATTTCAGTAATTGACCAGTTAATGATATTAATATTATTATTATTATTATTATTATCATCATCATCATCATCATCAAATGAATGATATTTTGACATCTCATGTGTCTTCCACAGGTTAAAGAAATAAACTTGTCAATCTACTTTATTTTTGGTAATATGTATAGGATTGAGGTAACTCCTCTAGAAGATATAGAAGCAAAACATAAAAAAAAAGAAGAGTGCCATTGTTATCAAGTGAACGATATTTCAACATCTCGTGGGTCTTCTACAGGTTCAAAAAATAAACTTATTATTGTTATTACTACTACTACTCTAACTATCATTATTATTATTATTATTATTTCAGGTCTCACCTCTCTCAATATCACTTACTCTGACTAATTCTGTAAGAGCGGACAACAACCTGTTGCCAAGGATCTCACAGGATCGCTTTCCATAATACTAGTCTCAAAGTTTTGCTGTCCCCAACAGAGCAGTTTTCTGACCATGTCCTAACCTCACCCAGAGACCTCAAGAGACAACAAGTTAGCAGTTCAAGTTGGTGTTATGCCTAGGGTGTCATATATTTGGTTCTGCACATAGTATAGTTCTAGAGAATGTTTAAGAAAACATTAAAAATTAAGAGTTTCTTTAAAATTTGAGATTACCTACACAGTATTTTACGTAGGATATAAGCAATTTCTCCAACAAATTTCTCAACCCTCTTTGTTAATGCTCCCAATGCTCCTGCTGGGATAGCAGTTACTTCCTCTGTTGCCCACATTTGCACAATCTCATCCTGTAGTGGCTTCTTGTACTTCTTAATCTTTTCCAATTCTTTATCATCCTCTTATACATCTGCAGTCATAGCAATATCTTTAATCTTGGTTTCCTTCATCATTTTATCAACTCCAACAATGTCTGGGGTCCAATCATCAATCACTAAACTCCCATAAGACCTTATACTCATTATTCTTAGTGATATCTGGTTTATAACCCCACCACTTCAATGTCTGTCACTCTTACACAGTCTTCCCTGAACATACTCAGCCATCTTTTTGTGCCTCCGTTTTGTATTCTTTTTCAGTCAGTTTGTTACACTCACAACATGTTACTTTGTCTCATTTTCGCTGCCACACATTCTACCAAGAGGTGATTCACAACTCTTATCTATTTGCAACTTGGTGAAATCAGTTCTCAGAGCTTGTTCCTAGGTGCTGCATCCTTTCAGATCCCTTTTTCTCAGCCACTTCCAGGTATTGGTTTTGTCTTTCACTTCTGCCCTACATCCAATTTGATCCTGCAGATCTGTGATCAAAAAAGAATTCCAATCGGGAATATTTTGTGTCTTGTTTTTCTTTTATTTTTTGCTATTTTTAACAGGTCAAGCAGCATATAGAGAGGAAAAATCTGGTGTTGTGTAGCGTCTGATGTTGTGTGGTGGCTGGTGTTGTGTGGCATCTGTTGTGTGACATTTGGTGTTGTGAAGACATAGTATGATACTCCTTATACTCATTAGTTTACTTGTACATTAAATGGTGGTTGTGGTAGTAGTGATGACTATGATGGTGATGATGATGATGATGGCGATAATGATGGTGGTGGTGGTGGTGGTTAGTGGTAGTCATCATGACAGTCATGTTACTTCTACACCTGGTGATGATGATGATGTTGTCCCTGTTGACCGAAAGTCTCCTTGTAGTTGTTAATTCATGAAGGAAACACAGCATGGTCACTGCCACCAGAATAGTCCCATGGTTCACTGATTCAAACATCACGCATCACTGCATCACACACTACATCACAACATACAGCAAGGAGAAAGGGAGAGAGAGGGGGAGGGAGAGAAAGAGAGAGAATGTGTGTGTCTCTATGTGGTCATATGTGCAGTTAGAAATAGCAGCAAGTCTTCCTAAAATGAAATCTTTCCCTGTGCTAAAAATCTAGAACATGCTGGTCAGTGGAGACAGGATTATACATAAAAATGGGGGGGGGGGCATAGTATATTAGTCTGTCCAGTTAGGGTAGACCTGGAGCTAAACAGCAGCAACACTGCACCAGAACCTACAAAAATTAGGGACTGACCACCACAACTGACACCACCACCCACAATTAGTACTGCATCTCCCTCGCTACCACACACCACCACAACCACTAACGCCGCTACTACTACAACCTCCACCACCACCACCACCACCACCATCACTATGACCACTACTACAGCCATCACCACCACCACCACCACAATCATGACCGTTACTATCACCACCACCACCACTACAACCAGTACTTTAACTACAGTAGTTATTGCTGCATCTAAAAAACACATCAAGTGAAGGAAACCCTTAAACACTCCTTTGCCTTCACCCCTCCCTTTACACCCTCCCCTATCCCCCAGTCACGTCCTCTACCCTACCCTAGATCATCCTGCCCTCCCCAGCCAGCACCACCCCCATTCCATAGCTGTGTGCCATCCAGTTGTGTTGACATGCTATATGATTGCTTCAGTCAAGCAGCCACATTGCAAAAAAGCCATTAAGAACACAGCTATCAGCAGAGACCAGCTCCAGCTTGCAAATTAGAAGCTTTCTTCAAGCTCGTTAATTTTCTAATGAGTTGAAACAGTGTGAGAGAAGGAAATGAGGAAGGCAGGCAGGAAGGGGAAAAAATAATTAAAACTATTAAATATTCATATTTAAATTACGTTGGCAATTAATTTCGGAGGAAAAATCATTTGATGAAATAAAAATATTTTAGAGATAGTTTATTAATTTAGGAATCGTTTCCACCCACTCCCACGTGCATGCGTGCGTGTGTGTGTGTGTGTGTGTGTGTGTGTGATGCAGCTGCTGGTGTTAGGCTACTTAAAAGTGACTTGCAGTAGTTACATAGCGTGTTAAAACGGTTGATGGTAACAGCACTTCTGCCACACCAACGACATGTCACCTTCCCCCACCATCATGCACAGCATCATTGTCATCCTCGTCATCATCACATTTGTCATCCTCAACATCATAATCATAATCATCGTCTTCGTTATCGTCGTTACCATCATCATCTTTGCCGTCGTCATCTCCATCATCATCCATTCCTTCTAACTTTTCATTGTAGCGAGAAGTAACTGGCAGATAGATGTTTGTCTGACATATAAATTTAAATTCCAAAATATCTCACCTGGATATATGTATATATATATATATATATATATATATAATAAATATACACATGCATACAGCTATATCCTATATATATGTAAAAATATCAGTTGATAAAATGTAGTGTTTGTGTGTATATTTGTGTGAGTCTGTTTATAGAGATGCAAAGGAAAGCCCCTCACCACAGAACATATTAAAGATTATCAAAAATAACAACAGAAAAACGATTTTCTGCAATTAATTTCTGTGGGTTTTACAAATGAAATACTCAGAGTTTTGCATTAGCATTTTTTTAAAGCAACATTTCAACTTTCACTTAGAAAACAGTTCCATGTTGAAAATGTAGAAATTTGGTGAACACCAAATTTCAATTCCTGCAGCTTGTTTTGTTGCTGCTGCAACTGTTGTTGTTGTTGTTGTCGTTATTGTTGTTGAAGAGGTAGAGACAATAAAACACCAAGTAGACATTTATGATGATTTCAGGAGTTTGCACTGTTAGTGTATAAAAACATGGACACACATACCACACATTCACATACACACAGATACATACATTTACATATATACACACTCAGATACATACACACATTCACACATATATATATATACAGATACATACATTTACATATATACACACACACAGATACATACACACATTCACACACACACACACACACACACACACACAGAGATACATTCATGCATGCACACTCACTTTTTACTGTTTTATCCATTACTTGTTTTAGTTGTAAGACTCTGGCCATGCTGTGGCACCACCTTAAAGGTTCTTTTATTTTAATGAATTGCCACTGGTCCTTAATTGTTTTTTTAAGCCTGGTACTTATTAAAGTTAACCTAGCAAAGACCAAAGTTGTTGGCAAGAAAGGGAAATGGCCCTGCTGAATATGTAGGAAAGGGGTTGGCAGAGATTCCATTCAAGGCACCCAGGGTAAACTATGGACCCGTAAGAGATGCAGTGGAATCACAGGTAGATTAACAAAAAGTTCTCCATCATCCACCCTACTCACCTGATCTTGCCCCCACTGATACCACTTCTTCCAGAATTTGGACAGGAAAGAAATTTAATTACGATGATGCTGTAAAACAGGACTTCCAAGATCTTATAGACTCTAGATTGCCAGGCTTTTACAGTTCCGGGCCGGACAAGCGACTGCTGAAATGGCAAAAGTCTATTGACAAAATGGGAGCAAACTTTGATGAATAAAACTATTCCTTGTATTTATAAAACATTAGCAAATTTTTTTTGTCTTCTACAAGTTTCATACTTGACAACCTAACGGAAGGGAAACACTTGCCCAAGGCGCCACACAGTGGGGCTGAACCTAGAACCATGAGGTTAGGAAGCAAACTTCTTACCAGAAGCCATGCCTCTGCCTCTCTGTTTATATTCGTTAATTTAAATCCTTCATTGATTATATCAGTGACATCATCCTTCCCATGATCCTTTGCTGTCTGACAGAACATGTGACAATGTCATGGAATTTCTACAAATGACAAGTCCAAGAAGGTCTGGAAAGAAACATCACTGAATCTTGAAATGTCATTATTTTCAGATTGGATATTAAGGAGAAAGACAGAAAAATAGGAGAGGATTAAGAAGGATTAAACAGTTTATCTGAACGATGACTGTTCAGTAGAAAACATTTCAAAGGAAAGGGGTGTGTATGTGTGTGTGTGTGTGTGTGTGTGTGTATGTGTGTGTGTATGTGTTGGATTTGCATATGTATATATGTATGTATATATATATGTATGTATATATGTATATATGTATATATGTATATGTATATATGTATGTATATATGTATGTATATATGCACGTGGATGTGTGTGTGTGTGCACGTGCTGTTTGTGCATGCAGATATCTGTGTACATGCGTGTTCATGATATAACAGCATATATATATATATATATATATATATATATATATATATATATATGTATATATATAAATCAACATCAACACACACACACATATATATGTATGTTTGTGTGTGTGTGTATCTCTCTATGTACCATAGTCATGTACTTTGTGGTCAAAGTGACCAACCAAACTAAGTATATTTGCATGTTTGTATTTGCTGGTGTGTATAACTGTGCACGTGCGTGTGTATATGTATAAATATGAATGTTTGTGTGTTCACACAATACAGTCAATGTATATGATTATATGTGTGTATCTACTTTCAGCCTATGTTGTATATATATGCATATGTGTATATATGTATGAGTGTCTGTGCATTCATGTGTGTGTGTGTGTGTGTGAGTGCGTGTATGCACGCATGTGTGTGTGTGTGTGAATGTGTTTTGCTGTATGATGCTGACCAGTCACCGGAACAAGTGTGGCCAGCTCCTGTGATCAGTGACTGCGAAGGAAGTAATTGCAAGATCAAAGTGCAGTCGTTGCAGTGCAGTGTATGCAAGATGTCATGGTTGAGTTCATCTGATCGGACCTGAAGTCCCCAATGGTTGGTGGGGAAGGTGTGTGGGGGTAGGGTGAGAAATTTAGTCTGAATTCTATCAAAGATCTAGAATGTTCTGTAGTGAGAAGAGACATGTAGATGGATAGCAGTGTGTGTGTTTGTGTGCGTGTTGTGCATGACTGTATGTATGTATGTGTGTGTGTGTATATATATATATATATATAGATATATATGTATATATGTGTGTATGTATATACACATATATATAGTACATAGATATGTGTGGTTTTGTGTGCATCTGTATGTGTGAATGTGTGTGTGTATATATATACATATATTAGCATGTATGTATATATATATATATATATATATATATATAATATATATATATATATATATATTATATATATATATATGCATACCTATGTAAATATATATGATTAAAGTTGGGAAAGAGGAGTTAGCGAGGAGGGCTGAGGTCTGCTTGACACAGTATTTCAGGTAATGAAACTGATACATACACAACCATTTACATATATACTCATTAACGTCTCACTCTCTCTTCACATTTATCTATATATATATATATATTTATCTTCATATATATATATATATATATATATATATATTTATCTTCATATATATATATATATATATATATATATATATATATATATATCCACCTACGCCATAAAAATGTCAATTTAAGAACCACAGCAAAGTCTACTGTAAAATATATACAGGAGCACAAAAGCTCACAGCAACCACACATCAATACGTAATCATATATGCATATATATATACATTCATTTCTGATCATGTGTATATATATTCACACATCATGTTGACATTAATATAATTGAAAAGATTCTTATACATACATATATGTATTTGCTATCTTATATATATATATATATATTTATATTATTCTTAAAAGAAGAATATTATTGACAGTGACTGTCCAATGATGGCTTAACTGGCTGAAACTTCGAAGTCACTGTCAATATTGTGGTTTATGGAAGACCAGCAGTCACCCATGCATACCGGCCTCCCCTCTCCATGCCACCAGTGTTATCCAAGGGAAAGGCAAAGGGGCCGATACAGCTTGGCACCAGTGACGTAGCAACACGTTGCTACAGCTGAGTGAACTGAAGCAATGTGAAATAAAGTGTCTTGCTCAAGGATACAACACGCAACCCAGTCCAGGATTCGAGCTCACAGCCGTAAGCCCGACACTCTAACCACTGAGCCATGTGCCTTCACACACACACACGCAGACACACACACGCAGATACACACACACATATATATATTGTATTTATATAAAACAAGTTTAAAATAATGGTCACTAAATATTTTTCCTGTATTGGAGCAAACTTGGCTTACAGCTGTTTCCAGTAGTCATTGGAGGTACATTACTGATAGATTTACTCAATATATATTGTTTTATTTCAGGATGTTCTTTTTTATTTTATTGTTTTTTTTTTGTTTTTTGTTTTTTTTTTTGGTTAAATACACACATGCACTATATATTCATTGTTCACTCATTTGTTACTGTTCTTATTTTAATTGATGTCCATTGTCCCGAAATCTTTTGTCACACATCTGTGACCTCTTCAGTGACACTTCCCATCTTTGTATAAGCCGTATGTATGTATGTATGCATGCATGCATATATATGTGTGTGTGTGTGTGTGTGTGTGTGTGTGTGCATTTATGGACAATTTAGCTCCATTAGCCTTGTATGTTATGAAGTGTCCTGAGTAGTAAGTAGCATCATGCAAAAAAGTACCCAGTACATTCTGTAAAACAGTTGGCATTAGGAAGGGTTTCAAAGTAAATTTGGCAAAGACTTAAAGTATGAATAAGAAGAAAGAAGAAAAGCAGACAGGAAGCTGTTGATGTCAGGGAAATAGTCTAGTGTAATATAGAGAAAAGAAGTTGCAATGAATTTTGAATGGTGAACTTGGTGTAAACTGTGAAGGGATATGTGATGTTAGTGGAATTACAAGGCAAGCAGACAGAGGAAGTAAACTTGATAAGCATCAGGTGCACAGGGAAGTAATTAAGAAGAGCACTTGGGATATACTTTCCAGCAAGTATTTAGGCAAGCAGTTGATAGGCTCTGCTACCTAGGAAACCTAACAAGTAGTGGGAGCATTCTGAAGGCAGAGGGACCAGGGTAAGAACTGGCTGGGGAAAGATCAGAAGGTTATTAACTCTGCTGGCATCAGAAGGCTTCTCCTTCAAAGTAAAGTGCAGATTGTATGAGATTTGTGTATGAAGTGCAAACTGCAGGGTAATAAAATGTGGGTCTTGAATGTAGAGGATATGTTACAGGTGAGAAAGAAAAGGAGCAAGCATGCTTTATTGGCTGTGTAATATCCGTGGGTATGAACAAGGGAGCTGAGAGGGAAAAGTGTCCATAAGAAGAATCAGGTTTAGTGTGCAAGGGAGAAAAGTTGTTGATATGGGGACATGTGATGCATAGAAAAGGGACCGTTATATAAAGAAATGCTGAGTGTTTAAAAGGAATGGGACTTGGGGAAGTGGGAGACCCAGGAAGACTTGGATTGAAGTGGAGAAGTCAGCAAATGGAAGGGATGACAAAGGGCTGTTTAGACACATCAACAACATCAACAATACCAACTAAAATAGAAAAAAAAACAACTGCAACAGTAACAGCATCAATGGCAGCTACAACAACAAGAAACCACCACAGCAGCAAAAACAACAACAATTATAGAAACAACTACATAAACAGCAACAAAAAAAAAAGTAATAACACCACCACCACCACCACACAACAACTACATCAAAGCCAGCAACAACCACAACAACAATAACACCAGTTTAAAGAAGATTATAAAAAAAAAAGGCAGAATAAAAACATTTTATGGATATCTTTTAGTTTCCTCTGTTTTCTCCATATTCTACAGAAACATTTGCAGGAATAATAAAATAAGTGGTTGTGTTGCAGCTCCTAACTGCCAAGACCTGAAGATATTGTCAAAGAACTCTGCCATAAACCACTGGCCAAGTGCTATTTACAAGAATCTGATATTTATCTAAGAAATAAATGTTCATGAGAAGAATCAAGAAAAATACAGACCCTCCATCAATGTCTACTGATGCGGCACCAGGATCACAGCGATTATTACCATGGAATTTATGGAGATCTATGTTAGCATCACCAATAAATTACCCCCTCACCCCACCCCCACCCCCACCGGCTCTTTACCCAACTCTGCCTCTTGGCTGGGACAAAAAACATGCGGTTGCTTCAGGCTGTCAGTCTTGAAAAATCTCGGACTCTCAGACTCTCAGATTCAAAGGATTTCTGTGTTTGGGTCTGGATAGTATGAAGAAAGGGCGGAGATAAATGTGCTTGTGTATATATATATACACACACATCATGGACATATGAGGAAGCAGATGTATATACATACTGATTATGTTTATGTGATTGTGCATGCATGTGTGTGTATGTGTGCACATGCATACACACACTCAAACACATATAATCACAAACACATATGAATACAAATATATATGTATACACACATTGTCACACTCATAAATAAAAACAGTTATATATTATGCATATTTTGTGTGTGTATGCATGTATATATGCATATATATGTGTGTGTGTGCATCTATATATCTATCTATCTATTTATATAAGGTGATTAAAATCAAAATAAGCAACAAGGATATCCAGAGGTAATGCAGTACTATCGTTTCATGCAACTCCATTTAATTGAACAAGGCAACCATTACATCAATTTATTTTGAAATTGTATGGATAATACTGTACTAAATTCTGGTGCTTCAACTTAAGTACCATATTCATCTGTATCTATTTATATATATTACACACACACACACACACATATGTACATGTATGTGAATATGCATAAATTTATATATATATATACATATATATACTCATAGAGACATTTATATATATATATATATATATATACCCATACAGACATTTATATACATATGTGTATGTATATATATATATATATATATCTCTATATATAAACGGCAGTTTGTCTGTGTGTGTTTCTGTGTGTCTGTTAGGTTCTACCCTCACCCTGACCACGGCTTTCAACCGATTCTGATGAAACTTGACACACACATAGCCCAATGTCATAATTCAAAACTAACGCAGCGAAAATTTTTAAAAGTTCCCCAGTTCTGAAAAAAATCGATAAATTCGACATGGGGTCGAGAATCAGAAACACAAACCGCAAACTGTCTAGGGGACGCAACTCCACCTTTTTAACTAAAAAAAAAATTTACCATCATTTTTTTCCATTTTTTTGCTATTTTTTGGCTATAACTCTCTAAAAATGCTTTATAGTTATTTCCCTTACAAACCTGAGCAACGCCGGGTGATACTGCTAGTATATATATATATATATATACACATACACACTTCTATGTGCAACCATAGCTCTGTAGTATAAAGTTTGTAGGCCAACCACATGGCCTTATACACAAATATCTTCTATTATAGCCCCAGGCTGACCATAGCCTTAGGAGTGGATTTGGTTAACAGAAATTGAAAGAACATAGAATATATATACATGTGTGTGTGTGTGTGTACATATACACATATACATACATAGAAAGAGAGGAGAGATATAGAGAGAGAGAGAATATGAGTATTCATCAGGATTACTCAAACTAACAAGTTTGAGCACTGAGTGCTCAAGTAGGTGTGTCACCAAAATTGCAGTTGTGATTGTGGTTGTGTGATTGAATTGTTCAATAATGGCTATAGGTGACATCCCTTTGAGCCTGTATGTATAGGTTAAAGCAGTGAGGAAATACAAACAAGTAGGCAATGCAGGACAAGGACATTTAATTTCATTTAATTCAATATAAAATTAAGCTACATAACAATTAGTAGAAATAGTACAGAGTATTAAAAGATACTATCTTTACCATTTTGTACTATTCTTACCATTCATTATTTGACTAAATTTTAGATTGTATTAAATGAAATGAAATAATCATGCATTGTAATTGTTCCCAATCTTTTATGTGAACATGTCTAGGGAAATATTACCTTGCTTGGAAACAGATGAAAGTTGGTGAGCAGAAGGGCATCCAGCTGAAGAAAATTTGCCTCAACAAAACTCTGTTCAACCCATAAAAACATGGAAAACCAGACATTGAACAATAATGATGCATATAGATACATGTATATATACATGTGTATAAGAATATAAATATATCATTCTTTCTCTATGTCTCTATACATGTTAGTGTATGAGTGTGTGAGTATGTGTATCTATGGTGTAGACATGCTGAATATAAACTTCAGGGGTGCGGGAAGAAAGAAAAAGTGAATACTAAATACTAAAGATAGATAGATAGATAGAAAGAGAGTGAGAGAGAGAGCAAAACAGGGTCCAACAGACAGTAACAGAAATAGATAGGAAGACAAACAGACAAACAGATAGATAGACGGAGAGACAGATGGACAGACAGATGGATAGACAGAGAGACAGATATTGCTAGAGAGAAATGTGAATCTGCCATGTTTTGGGGATAAATATTTGAAGCAGTGCAGCAAGATTGCTGAAGTATTGTAGAGTCTCGTAGGATTAGACAAGCATTAGATGGAAGTATATTAATTCAGCTTTGAAACTTCTTCACTCAACTTCATGTCTCCATTCTGCCATAGAAGTATCTTAGCTCTGTTCTCATACACACACACACACTCACAAACTCATATATTTCTAGATGTATACATACATATGTGTGCATGCATATACACAAGTATATATGCATATATTTATGTATGCATATATATATATATATATATATATATATGTATGCATATATATATATATATATATATATATGACATACACATACATACATGTATATATATATATATATATAAAGAGAGAGAGAAAGATACTGGGATACTTACACACACACTCACATATATATATAAAGTATATATTGCAAAATGTCTGTATAATCACTGTACATTGCATTCATGTGTATAGTTGCATGTGTTGGTGTGTGTTCGTGCTTCTCTCTGTACATATATCAATACATTTACACTTTTAAAAATCATGAAATACATAAAATATATGAAATAGATACCAAAAAAAAAACAACAGATTTTACATATACACACATTCTAACATATAATATATATATATAATTATATATATATATATATAATATACAATATATGTATATATTTATATATATATATATATATATACAATATATGTATATATTTATACATATATATATTTATACATAACACATACATATAGATGCACATATATATACACATACACAAATATAGAGAAATATAAATGCACACATATTGACACCCATGTGTGTGTGTGTGTGTTTGGAGAGAGAGTTAACTATATGTTTTTGTCAAAACATTCTTGTTTACAACCTCAGCAACAACAACAACAATACCACTATCCAACCTCCCCACCCCCACCCATCGTATTTACCAAATTCCATGTCTTGCTACAGTTTCTCAGTGCCATATTCTATAGTTCTACATTTAAAGCAATGGATTTTTTTTCACTTAACCTTCTCACATTCTCTGGACACACATTCCATAACTGTCACAGGCCACTTCTTCTTCTTCTTCATCTTTTTGTCCTTCTTCATTCTTCTTCTTTTCTTCCTCCTCCTCCTTCTTGTGTTTGTATACGCATGTATGTGGTATACATATTTACATTCTTATATATACACACACACACACACATATACATATATATATTTATATATATGCATGTGCATTTTTGTATTATCATCATCATTGCCATTTATACCATCATCATCATCATCATCACCGTCGTCTTTGTCGTCGTCATTTTATGTCTATTTGTTCCCATTTCTACATGTGTTTGACAAGTTTTATCCAAGACTGTGTCATTTCTCCAACACAGTGTCAAGCTACTTGTCATCATTTTGCATCTTCTTTCATGAACATCAGCAACACGAGTTCAATTCCAGCCCCATTTTCCTATGTCTTTCTTAGTTGCCTCTTTCAAAGGTTCCTTCTATTTCTCTTTTCTAGCCACCCAGTTGCTCTCCTCCTCCATGTGCATCATATCTCCACATCTCTGTTCACCTCCATCTTAACCTGGCACTTTACGTCTAAGTCCACAGACACATATTTATTTTGCCTTCCTTTCAGTTTCTGCAGTTCCCATAATTCATCCACAACACTATATGAATAGAAAAACACTGATGCTGGCTGTCACATAAAAATCACCCAGTCCACTCTGTAGAGTGGTTGGCATTAGGAAGGGCACACGGCTGTAGAAACACTGCCAGATCAGACTGGTGCCTGGTGCAGAATATATATATATATATATATATATATATATATATATATATATATATATATATATAATACAGCATACATTATGTATTATTGCATTTATATACATTATATATATATATATATATAATAATATATATATATATATTATATATATATATATAGTGGTAAAACAAGGCACCACTGTTTACAGGAATAGCAGTCGATAATTTTACAACACTATCGTAAAGCTTCACTATATATTCTGGCAAAGATGTGTACAGGCAGCGAACATAAAAAATTTCATCTTACCTCCAGGAAGAACATTAGATAAATGGGGAACACAGAATTGAATATTCTAGGACCTAGGTATCAGACTCTATGTTTGTTATAGTAAATTTGATTAGTCCTCCACAGCTAGATTTACCAAGTTGGTGCCAGTATACTCGCCTGAACGCCTAGCACTGTAAAGGTAAAAATATAAATATAGGAGAGTGGTACAACAAGGCACCAATGATTACTGGCAATAGCAGTCGATAATCTCACGACACTATCTTAAAGCTTCACTGTATATATTCTGGCAAAGGTGTGTGCTGGCAGTGAACATAAAAAAGTTCATCTTACCTCTAGAAAAAACATTAACTACACTTGCTATGGGCTTCTTTCTATCTCCCAAATCTACTCAGAAGGCTCTGGTTGCCCTGGGGCTATAGCAGAAGACTAGCCCAATAGGTCATGCAGTGGGACTGAACCTGAAACCATGTGATACTGAAGTGACTACTCAAATACACAGCCACATTTGCACTTTATATATATATATATATATATACACACACACAAGGTGTGATGGGTAAATTGTCACCATTTTATATCTTAATTTCGCACGTATGCATTGTTTGTTTTTGATTTTGTTGAGTAGGGTCAGTCGGGCACCATTTGTGAGAAAGACAGCACCATGACACAATTCACTCTGCAAGAAATTTGAAAACGACATGCTGTACTGCTTGGCATTCATGCTGAAAGCTTCAATAGGAACATTTCAGAGTGTTTTGGTGTCAATCTGAGGACATGTAATGAGAGTGATAAAAATCAAATATCCAGTCAACATCATTGTGTTTGGAGTGATCACTAGTGATGGCAACATTATCCCTCCATTCATCTTCCTAAATAGCCTCAACTCAACACAGAGGCCTACATCAAGTGCCTGGAGGAGGTAGTGCTGCCTTGAGTCAAGAGGGTGGCTGCTGGAAGATCCTATGTCTGGTAACAGGACTCTGCACCACGCCACAAAAGCAGGAGAACCCAATCATGGCTGTCAGATAATTTCTGCAACCACATTACCCTTAACATCTGGCCACCTAACCCCACAGACTGCAAACCCATCAATTACTATGTGTGGGGCATAGTTGAGCGAAAGATCAACAAATCTCCTTGTAACACCAAAGATGAGCTGAAAGCAAGGATTATGGCAGCCTTGACCAACTTAATCAAAGAGACTGTCCAGAAGAGTTGCAGGAGATTCTCAAGCTGCCTGGAGACTGTGGCTGAAGCCAAGGGCAATTTTATTGGATGAATTTTCTCTCCAGTATTTCAAGATTTTTTATGCAGTTTTGATAAATATGTCTGTTAAAATGAGATGTCAGTGTTATTTTCATTTTTGCATAATTTAGACAACAGTTTATTGACCAAACCCTGTATATGTGTGAGTAATATGACCACTAAACCATTTATGTATATGAATATGTGTGTGTGTGTATGTATACACACACACACACACACATATATATATAGCTGAAATTTACAGAAAGTCAAAAGACAAAGACAGGTGTATAAACAACAAGCAGATGTATTAGTGTAACACTCAGGAAGTGAGAAAGTCTTTTACGTTTTGAGCTTACGCTCTTCAACAGAAAGGAAGATAAGGAAATAGAGAGAGAGAGAATAAAAAGAGAGTGAGAATAAATATATAATGTATATATATCTGAACAAAACACTGAAACACTAAGGTCTGAAATAAGATGTTACTACTGTTAATGTCATATGTGGATAAAATTTAAAATTGATGATTCCAACAATAGTAACATACATACATACATATATATATATATATATATATATATATATATATATATATATATATATATATATTATATATATATATATATGTATACATATATATATATATATATATATGCATGAATGCATATATATTAGATGCTTAACTTCTAAATCTATTAGAATTATTAACAGTTTCATAATAATTGAAGAGCAAATTATAAAGTAAACAGCTTTTATACTTATTATGTGTGTTTGTGTGTACGCAGATGCATGTATGCATATTTATATATCATGCATGTGTGTGTCTATGGAAGTGTACATGTGCATAAACTGTATGTGTGTGTACATGTGCATAAACTTCTAAGACCTCAAATATATTCTTCTGTCCCCATTACATTTTAAAAAAGGGCATATTCAGCTAAAATATCAAATCATTAAATGTTTAAGCTAAATGTTTAATGTTTCTTCTAATGAATACTTAATACTTTCCCAATTGCATGGCCATGGCTTTCTAAATTACTGTTCAACACACACACACACAAACCTTAGACTATTAATATACATATATATCTTTTCCAGACCCCAGTTGAACCGTCCAACCCATGCTAGCATGGAAAGCGGACGTTAAACGATAATGATGATGATACATTCATATGTATGAATGAATATATATATATATATGTATGCACACACACACACACATGCGCGCGCATTTGTGTTTGTGGATATAAGTATATATACACTGTAGTTGAGGATGCCATTCTGTTAGTGCTCAGAGTTTAACACATGTCAGAATACAAACAGAGAGTAATCTCAAAGGTCCAACAAAGAAATACTCACTTGTACAGAGATGAGTAATGGTTCATCTTATTTGTGAGTTAAAATATGCACACACACAAAGACTCCCACTCATGTGTACGTATATATATATATACACACACACATACATATATCACATATATCAGGTTGTATATATGCATAAATATATAATTATTTTGTACATTTTTTACCCTTCAAATATGTCTGCATATTTCTATCAATTAATATGTAAATATACATGCTTTTATATGAGTGTGTATATTATATATATATATATATGTAAATATACATAGATATATATATGCATGCATGTATGTATATATCATATATGCCTATTAATGTTTGGCTCTCTATATATTAGTTCATAAGAAAATGATGTAAGAAAACTGTACCTAATACATTAATACATACAGTAATTTTTATTCATTCATTTGAAACCTGACGACTCAGCTTCCAATATCAATATGTGTGGGTGTGTATGTTTAGATATATGTGCATTTGTATATATGTATATGTATGTATAAATATGTATTTCTATATGTGTATATATATATATATTCTATATGTGTATATATATATATATATATATATATATATATATATATATATTTCTATATGTGTATATATATATCATCATATATATTTCTATATGTTTCTATATATATATATATATATTTCTATATGTTTATATATATATATATATATATATATATATATTTCTATATGTTTCTATTTATATATATATATATATATATATATATAATATATATATATATATAGGTATATATACATTTACATGCATATATAGAGGCATACATATACACATGTACACACACACATATATATAAATGTGCACAATGATAATACATCTCTACACATATTTATCAATAAATTAAATTTTCTCCATCCTGGTTTTCATATCTCAGTAACCAAGGTAACAGAATATAGATTCTGTTCTGGAGAGCAACTTCATTTGGTTTCTAATGAAAATATCACTTTTTATCTACTTATTTATGTTTGTGGTTGTATGTGTTCATATAGCCATAAAAAGTAACATTTAAAGAACTATCTATCTGTCCATCTACACATTGCTCTCCCTCCCTCGCTCTCTCTTTGTATATGCACACACATATATATATACATGTATGTATGTAAAACTATTTGTCTGTTTCTATTTATTTATATGATAGATGGTCAAATTGATATCAGTTTCTCTCTTCCCCCTCTCTACCCTCCACCTCTCTCTGTCCTCCATCACTTCCTGTCTCCCTCAATCAGCCTTTTTATTTGTCTTTTCCTATATCTCACAATCTTCTTTGACACACATTCATATACAGACTTGTATATATGTGCGTATATCAAAGTATATAAATGTGTATATGCGTATAGATGGATAAAGAGATAGTCAAACCAAGAGATGCCTGGACAAATGGATGGACAGCTAGACAGAGAGACTGGTAGATAGTTTGTCTCAGATGAACAAAAATAGGGGAACATCTTTCATTCTGCATAGATATTAAACCTACAGCTGTTTCTTGTTTTATCTTTTTCATTAATGATTTTGTTTTCATATTTTCATACAAATCACTTGTAGTTGTTTTGAAACAATAAAACACTAAAATCAATGACCTCCTTATTAATTCCCAGCAACAAGCCATTAACATATACACTGTAGAATAAGCCTCAAATGACCACTTTAACTGATAAGCTACATTGCAAACAAAAAAGGTTGTAAACTTCATGACTCTAACTGCTACACTGACCATTCAAATAGAGTTAATACTCCATCATTGGCTCATCATGTACCTACAGCAAGGAACAGTTACAACATGCATCATCTCACCATAAATTAGATTGGCACATATTAGCTGACCCCCACATCTATGCCTTATAGCATTCCTTGTAAAAATATGTGATTAATGATCAAAGTATTAAGTATATCTCAGTATAATGCTAAAATATACACTCAAACACTGTATAATATCTTGAAATAAACACGATTGACTACCTACATCTAATAATCAAATTTTATATGAATTGACCTAGTTTCAGCTCATGAGCTGTGGTCATGCTGGGGCACTGCCATATATGTTGGAAATAAAGTTCATATGAATTAAATGTTCCCACAAACAAGAGGCAGTTAGGTGTACAGATTACCTATCTTGATGAAGTCTTGAAACTTGGATAATGAATTTTAAAATGCTTTGTTCGAAACAAAGAAGAAAAATATAAATGAATCTCAATAAAAATGATAAAACGGGAACATAGATATGTTTTCAATACATACAAACATACATTTATTTTTCTATTTACCTGTCTAACTATCTATTTATCTGTCTGTCTCTCTTTCCATATGTATACATAAACATATATACATATAAGGCGGTGAGCTGGCAGAAACATTAGCACGCCGGGCGAAATGCGTAGCCGTATTTCGTCCATCGTTACGTTCTGGGTTCAAATTCCGCCGAGGTCGACTTTGCCTTTCTTCCTTTCGGGGTCGATAAATAAAGTACCAGTTACACACTGGGGTCGATGTAATCGACTTAATCCCTTTGTCTGTCCTTGTTTGTCCCCTCTATGTTTAGCCCTTTGTGGGCAGTAAAGAAATATATATACATATATATATATGCTGTAGTCACACTTCCTTGGTTTCTCAATGCAAAGAAGACTAAACTGGGTACATGACCATCAATAAAGAGGAAAGCTTTCTGCAAATTTGGTTCCAGTGCTAGCTCCACATGACGCAAGGTGGTAAGTGATATCAAGTACCTTGGATCTGCACTGGTGAAAGGAACAAAGGCATCTCTATACACAAGAGTCAACCCCGGATTGTCTGCAACATACTCGGAAACATCTGGGACTCACTTATATGCTATCCAAAGTCAATAAATAAATAAATAAGACAACTGACCATCTGTCTGCCTGTCTGTTTACCAGTCTATCTGTGCATAATCAGACAGAAATATATTCTGTCCTAAACAACAATAAAGGAGCAATCGAAAAAACTTGTATTAAGTGAAAGACAGTTAAAATTTAATAAAACATTCCAAATATAATTCTGACCAACTTTCCAAGAAATCAATTTTCAAGAAAAATAGTTCCAAATCAAAAAGGAAGGAATTGAAGAAATGACAGATATTCTGTGAAAGAAGAGTTTGCATTTAATTCTCTTTATTTACACCAAATCTTCAGAAATAACAAAATACTAAAAAAATTTAGTCTTGTCATTAAATATTCAAGTCTGGTAAATAAGATGATTAATTTTCAAGATTATCACAGTTTTATGGTTGATAATCTGAAAAGTACTATATATATATTTATATATATACATGCACACATACATACACACACACACACTCACATATATATATATATACATACACACACACACATACATGCATATATATATATATATATACTTATATCAATAGAGTAAATACTATTTGGTTCATACATTCAGAAGAGAAAACTATTCTGTGTAAAGGTATTATAATATAATGCAAGCTGAAAATTCCTTGTTGTGATGCTGAGTTTCACATGGTAACAACAACAACAACAATAATTGCATTGCAATTAGACAATTGCCTACAGAGTGGTGCAGTTCCAGAGTGGATTGTAGAGGGAAAGAGACCATTGTTGATGAAAAATCAGTCAAAGGGCAACGAGGTTGGCAAATATTGACCCATTGCTTGTCTTAACCTCTTATGGAAAATATTAACAGGCATACTCGCAGGGAAAATATATATTCATTCCTTGCAGAAAAAACTACTCCCATTAGAACAAAACGGATGCTGCAACGGATCCAAGGGCACAAAGGACCACCTTGTCATAGACAAAGTTGTAATGAAAAACTGCAAGCAATACCAAAAAAACTTATGTGTGGCCTGGATAAACTTTAAAAAAGCTTACAACCTGTTGCTGCATTCATGGATTTTGGAAAGACTCGACATGTGTGGAATAGGTGAGAACATGTGTGCATTGATTAAGAATAGTTATGCCCAGTTGGAAAACATGTCTTTTCTGTGACAGCCAGCACTTAGCTGAGGTAACAATCAAAAGAGGTCTCTTCCAGGGAAATTCTTGTTCACTTTTGTTATTTGTTATAGCCTTGATCCTACTCTCAGTAGTCCTACACAGTCAACAGGCACTATGAGCTGAGAAAGAATGGAGACCTCATCTCAACCACCTTCTCTTCATGAATGATTTAAAACTGATCTCAATAATAATAATAATAACAATGATAATGATAATAATAATAATGATGATGATAATAATAATAGTAGTAGCACTTAACTATCAACATGGCTCAAAAAGATTGTTATAAATGTAAGGATAGAACACCTATAAAAAGTCAGCATTGTTTGGAAGTGCAAGAATTCTCTGCATTCTTCTTGAAGTATGACCATTAAGCAAGTGTCACCTTAGTCTGCTGAGCGTGGACAGCCGACACTTTCCATCATACCCAGCAAAATAAGCTGAGTTTTCATCAAATAATGATAATACTAATAATAATTTCTTTATTGACCTCAAAAGGTTTACATCAATAATAACAGTATGGGACACAGGATAAAACATTGAATGTGTGTGCGTATGTTGGGAGGGTTTTGTGGGTAAACAGATTGAACATAAAAACAAAAATTAGTAATTTATAATCTGATGTAACTCTTCACAAAGGTAAATAAGCAAATGAGAAGAGCACCATATGTAATAGAGATTACTGAATGGATGTAAAATTAAAAAATTCAAAATATGAAGAAGGAAATCCTGCATCTCTTTTTAGATAAAATAACATCAATCAGTTTTCACCTTTCTACAACAGGTAACAATGAAAAAGAAAAAAGAAATAAAGAAGAAAAGAAAAAAAAAAAAGGAAGGAGAATACTTAGTCAAACAGTTTTCTGTAAATGCAATGAAATCCACCTATTTTTTTATTGATACCTTCAGGGTGTGACATTAGCAATTCACAAATATATTTATCCCCAGGCATCATGAGGACTGAAAGTGTTGTAGAGTCAAAATATTTTCTGAAAATGTGAACTTTCAGGTGTTCCTCAAAATTGCAGCCACTTGACGTAAAATGTTCGGCAAGTTCTGTTGTGTCTGACGTCATAGCTGTGCCCAATCGTTTGTTTAATTGTTCTGTTGTACAACTTATATAAATCAAGTTGTGTTTGGTGCATTCTGTTGCGTATAACAAATGGGAATCCTTACACGTCTCACCTTCTGTATGAATCATAACATTTCTGTTATGATTCATGATGGAATTAACTTGATACATGTTATTGCACAATGAACAAGACTTACCCCTCTTGTGGCCGTTTTTCAAGGTGTTGTGTTCAGAAACTCCAATGTTAGTTTTCTTGGAGTCAGAAGTAAAGGTTAATAGTTCTCTTATATTTAAATTCTGTCTGAAGGTTACAATAGGTGGCTGAGAGAATACTTGTTTGAAACGAGGGTATTTTTCTGCAACAAGCTGGTAACTTTCATGCAACACTTTTAAAATGCCAGCAAAATTTCAATGCCAGTTAATCACTAAAAGAATTCACAAATTTTACTTTGGCTGCTAAAATTAAGGATGCGAGTTTGACTTTGCTTGCTAATTTTAGTTGTGTCATTTGTGATTTCCTTTAGTTGTGATTCACTGTAACCACATTTGACATAATGACATACAAAAGCATGTTCCCAGTAATCCCCCTATATCAGTACAAATCTGTTTTATCTTCAAAAATTAGAATTTCAAGTTTGACTTATATGTATGATGTGGAGGGTTGGAATGGTAATGAAGGTTAATGTGGGATGATGTAGGCTTGCGAAATAACTCTGTCACTATTCAACCTTCTGGAAAAGTAACTTTTCTGTCCAAAAACTTAGACATAAATTCTATAATGGAGTTAAAGCCATAGTTTTTTGCATGACAGTTACAGAAATGCAAAAATTTAACTAGACTGTCATGTGATCCTTCTCAGACAACCTTTTCATGCACCGAAATAATGTCAAAAACTGTTTTATGCTAACCACAGATGTTTCTTCACTTCACCCCTATATTGACCATAATGAAGGGGTGGAAGCTTGTATATGAATGCCTTTGGAAAATGGTTGAACAAAAGTATTCCATCAAATTTTCTTTGTAAGTTATTAAAGTTTGTATTACAAAGTAACACAATGAAGTTTGCACAAAAATTTTACCACCGGATGAGGGATTGCACATAAAAAGCACCATCCGAACATGGCTGGTGGCACATAAAAAGCACCTCCGAACGTGGCCGGTGGCATGCAAAAAGCACTATCTAAATGTACCCGTTGCCAGCCTACTCTGGCCCCTGTACCGGTGGCACATAAAAAGCACCCACTACACTCATAGAGTGGTTGGCATTAGGAAGGGCATCCAGCTGTAAAAACACTGCCAGATCAGACTGGAGCCTGGTGCAGCCTCCTGGCTTCCCAGACCCGGTCGAACCATCCAACCCATGCTAGCATGGAAAATGAATGTTAAATGATGATGATGATGATGAGGGATTGCACCATAAGTACCCCTATGGTAGTTAATTTTGCTAATGTCTTCATGAAAAAATTCAAGACAGAAAATGCCATAACTTTTTCCCTTTTTCAACTGAGATAATTTCTTCTATGTCCTGGAGTGTTTGTTGCTTGACGAAAGGGAAAATTTAATCCAGTGCTATCTTTTTTAAGCGAAGACATGGTTTCACTCTTCGCTCTGTCCTGGTTTATCTCCTGAACCAAAGAAGTGCTGTTAAGCTGCACAAAATTCTCCCATCTATATATTTTTTCTTTTTATAACTGTGATAAATCTAAAAGTTCTCAATATTTTGTGTTGAGGAAAGGTTCAGAGTCCCACAGATTCTACTTGACCATATTTGGGATCATTTAAGAATAGCTTCTATTTGTTGGTATTGTTTGGACTCAATTGAGTTTTGTCGACATTTTTATCTATTCCTTGTTCATTGTACTCTTCATGTGGCCCCAGTGGCTAGGGTGTTGCACTCATGATTGCTACGTCATGGGTTCGATTTCTGGACCAAGTGGCACATTATGTTCTTGAGCAAAACCCTTTCATTTCACACTGTTCCAGTCCACTCAGCTGTAAATTGGTCCACCACTGCAATGGAATAACCTTCTGATGAGGAAGAATGTTCGTTTGCTCACCTAACCAGCAGGGTGGCATCATTTCAAAGCTAACAAAGAAAAGTACATTGTGATCAGTGATGTATAACATTTGAGAGTCTGGTCAGTGCCATGAAACCATCACACTCTTCATATTCTTCTTCCTCTTCTACATTTAATTGTGTGCTGACAAGTTCCATCTACCCAGTTCTCCCCATAATGTATTGGTCGACCAGAGGCCCATGGCATTGTGTCATGTGGGTCAATCCCAGGTCTACACGGTTCCAACATGATCTTCTCAGCAACAACGACCACTCTGTCACCAAAGAAGAAATACGATTTTAAGGTAAAAAAATACCCACAAATATAAAATTAAAATTTGCCAGTAAAACCTTTCTTTTTTTTGAAATATTTTGGAAATGGTTTGAATCTAACTTGTGGTATTTTATTCAAATATTCAATCTGTCTGTGTGTCTTACTTATGGTTGCTGGTCGTGATCTTCACTAGTTCACCTGAGGTTAATAGACTCAAACTCAATTGGAATGGTTCTATAGTAATTAGTTTTGATTATGGAGATTATATAGCTTTGTGAACTGGTGCCAACTGGAAAGATTGGTCTGATGAGGTTTTTGTTAAATCTCTTCAATGAAGTTGTTTTAACCAGGGACTGTGGTTTGGTGATGGTGGGAGGTGGCAGTGGCAGTGGTGGTTGCGATAGTAGTGGTGGTGGTGGTGGGGCAAATGATGAGGGTGGTGGTGGTGGTGGTCGAAGCAGTGTTGGTAGTGTTGGAAGTGTTGATCACTTCATTACAAAACCTGGCTCACATCACCTCATTTACTCTGTACTCCATATGTACAACAAAAAGTACTAAAGCAACATTTACATTGACTACAACAACAACTACAGCAATATACATAATTAGAAAGATAGAAAAAGAGAAAGAGATTGTAACACCCACAAAACACACACACACATACACAAGCATCACACATGCGCACATACAAACATACATGCATATATATTTGTATGCATGCATGTATGTATTATATATGAATAAATATTTATATACATAAATATATGTAATGCATAATGTAGACTTCAAGTCACTTTCACATAGTCTCAAAAAATTCAGTCTATAATAAGAGCCACTACACAATCAGAATTTCATCTGACAGAGAAGTCTTTAACAATGCTTCACACTGCTATAATAATGTCTTAAAAGAGAGTGGTTTCCACGAGAAATACAAACCATTCTACATTGTAACATGTCACAAAGCCATCAAGGATGTCACGTTTGGTTTAACCCTCTACTTAAGACTAAATGCGCTTCCTGTTATCACTTATACAGAGACACTTTCAGCAGCCCACGAAGATGTCCAGTTGCTTACAGGACAAACATAATTCCATCGATGCTGATTCTATATCTGTCTTTGTTTCTATGATGTTGTGGTTGTTGCTGTTGCCTCATCCACTTAAGCCTTGTTGCTAAAGTCTCTGTTGGTCAGTCGCAGGCATGGTTTATGTATTGGTATTCCTGTTGGATTATCTCCATGAGTCTTGATTTTCTATGTGGTGTGATGGTATCCTTAGGCTCATGTAGCAGGCTCCTTCTTGGGTTTTTGGTACTGGCAGATTTTCATCTTTATCTCCTTCATGACGTTCAATAACATTTGTGCGTTTCAACAAGCATGTGACCCAATGAATGTATTTAAATTTTTATTGGCCTAATGACCTTCACCAGAGAAAAGATAACTCATACCGGGATGGAAAGCAGACATTAAAGGATGATGATGATAAGCTGGCACAATTGTTTGTACACCAGGTATATTTATATGTATGTATGTTTGTGCCATCACCATGTAAAAAGCAACTGTGGTGGAGCCACGTAAAAACACCCCCTGTTTCCCTCTGTAAAGTGGTTGGCATTAGGGAGGGCATCAACCATAAAAAGTATGCTAAAACAGACAACCGATTCTTGCTGCAGCCCTCCAGCTTGCCACCTCCTCTTATACCATCCAACCCATGTTAGCAAGGGACAACAGACTTTAAATGATGATGGTGATGATGATGACACATCTGTGTATTATAAAGCAGTCACCATATTTCATTCCATAACGGCTACCTTTGAAGAGAGTAGGGTTACATAACTGGACTGTTATCTAATACTCATTGAACCCCTATTGCGAAACCAACTGGTAAGGTTGACCCTAATGGATATATGACACTGTACACTTCAATTACTGTGTGTGTGTGTGTATATATACACACATATATACATATCAGAAACTTCCCAGACAAGTTATGCTAAATAAAAAATAACTTATTTAGCAAAATTTTAACATCATTCTTTGTGCAGCAACACACCAGTTCCAGTATTTTCGCCACTTTGGAATCCAGCCTGGAAGTCGTTTTCTGTAAGTGAATCGAGAACCTTCTGTGATTCACTCTTAATTTTGATAATGGTTTTAAAGTAGTGACCTTTGAGCTGCATTTTCATCTTGGAGAAGAGATAGAAGTACACAAGTGCTAAATCTGGTGAGTAGGGTGGGTGTGGATGTGATACCATGTTGTTTCTGGTGAGAAGCTCATGAGTAAGGAAAGCTCGGTGACAATTGTCGCCATGAAGAGTCCAGTTCTTTATACTCCCCAGATATGGCTGCTTTCATCAAATGTCCTCCCTCAAACGCTTCAAAACATTACAGTAGAACTCTCGATTGACAGTCTGGCCCTGGGGGATGAATCCTTGATGCACAATACCACATTTCCAGAGGTGACCCTCGTAGCAGGTTTTCCAGATCAGTCATCCTATTCCAGGGATGTCCTTCCACTTTTGAAGCACCAGTGCCACTCAAAGCATTGCATACAACCCATTGCCTCGTTGCCGTAAGCTTGCCGAAGCACACTCAATGTGTCTGTAGCAGAACCCCCAAGTTTAAGCAAAATTTCATGTTGGCCTTTGTTCCTGTCTTTGACAAAAATCACAGACCACAGCATACATGCGATCACAAAAATACAAATTTCACAACTTGCAAAGTAAACACAACGATATCACTCAACACTGCCTCATGAAGGTCACTGCTAGCTCTCACTGCACACACAATCGTGTGCTGCCATCTGTTGGCATGCTACAGAACTGGTCTGGGGACTTTTTAATACCACCTCATATATATATATGTAGATATAAACACATTCAAATGCCAACTAATTAACTGCATGTCTTTGGTAAAATGATGTAGCAGCAAAAAACCAAGTTGGGTTAATGTTTACATCTTGTGAGAATTTCTTTCGTAACTTTTAGAAAAATGGCGTTTTTTTTTTGTTTTTTTTTTTCCAATGAAATTTTACAAAAATAACTTTCAAACGGCATACATTACGATTATAAAGAAATTTCTAGGGTAAATCTTTTCCAAGAGGGTTGGAAGAAGACTTCTCTCGTAACTTTTAGGAAAATGGCGATTCTTCCAATGAAATTTTATAGAAATATCTTCCAAACGGCATAAATTACGATTAGAAAGAAATTTCTAGGCTAAATCTTTTCCAAGAGGGTAGGAACAAGACTTCTCTCGTAACTTTTAGGAAAATGGCGATTCTTCCAATGAAATTTTATAGAAATATCTTCCAAACGGCATAAATTACGATTAGAAAGAAATTTCTAGGCTAAATCTTTTCCAAGAGGGTTGGAAGAAGACTTCTCTCGTAACTTTTAGGAAAATGGTGATTCTTCCAATGAAATTTTATAGAAATATCTTCCAAACGGCATAAATTAGGATTATAAAGAAATTTCTGGAGATCCTGAATTTTTCCTTGTTATATTTCGAAACCACATTCAACTTTCTACAGATACCCAAGCGTTATACTTCTACACTACGTAGTGTTTTTTCTATTTTCAATAATTTTTAATGTTTTGGCTTCATTTTTTATTTAATTTCATCTTCAATTATTTTTAAAACCATTCCGTCGTTATTCTCATTCACTTCTTATTACTTTGTCTCTCTTTCTATCTATCTGTCTACATATGGATATATATATATATATATATATATAATATATATATATATAAAACTGCCCTTTTGAAGGTGAGGTGCGAAACGGCATCTGGCCCCTTTCTTTACACGTATTTTAAGATGACATTTTGCAGAAATACGATTTCTAGAGTGTGGATTACTTTCTATTGAAATCTCTGTGGCAAATTTAGAAATGGATTATTTCTATTTTCAAAGAAGTTTGAAAAGAATAATAAACGAATGCTGAAGTTATAAGAATTCGTGGTAACGATGTCTGCCCAAGAAAACCATGATTAGTGTTTGTTTAAAACAAGTCAAAGTCTATTAAAACAATATCTTTTACATACCTGCTGAAATTACTGGACATATACATCCCAGCATATATAAGCCATAAGCTGCAAAACAGTTTTCAAATATCATCAAATGTTTCCACTTTTCTTTAGCAGTTTTCCGCGCCGACATTTTGAGCGGGGAACAGGTTCTCTTTGGATTTCGGGGGCAGAGAGAGAGAGAGAGAGAGGGGGTGAGTGAAGGTGGGCTTTGTTAGTTGTTTATTTATTTATTATTTATTTTTTGTACAATATATATATATATATATTATATATATATATATATATATATATATATATATATATATGGATATTTTCGGTTTGAACGGCAGTTTTTAACATAATTTCTAGGTAACTAAAAAATTTACTGGTAGAAAGTGTTTATAAAACATCTTTTTCTCTTTTTCAAATAATTTCAGGGAGGTGGGGTTCCAGTTTCCTACCCCATCCCTTTTTTTCAAAGATAAATAAGGGGTTTGCAGCACATTGGGAGGTCAGGTTTTGTGATTACACGCGAGAAATCCGAGGTTCTTTTTTTATGAACTGCGTGGAGGTGCACTTGTAAAAAATTATCCGAATGGTTTCATAAATATGGCGTTGAATTATTGTTTCATGATTGAAAAATGTTAAGGGTGACTGAACATCAAGAACCAATTCTTCCGTGTCCTCGGGAACATGGGTACAGTATTCCAGCTTCCAAAAGAAACTTACGAAGTCGCTGAGTTGGCGGTGGTGAGATGCTTCGTATAAAAGGTAAACCAAGCGACATACTGTTTGAGGGACTTCGATCTCATTCCGGGACGAACAATGCACTCTTTCAGGCTTCCTCATAAACACTCAATATTCTGAATGTAAACATCTGGGTTATGGAGGATCCACAAAGTGATTAACCTGATAGTGTGTATAGTCCATGTTGCTCAAGTTACGATACGCACGCCAACAGTCATTATGAATTATTGATCCCGGCCCGTCGGAATGATGGCGTCAGCATCCCTTCTGTTGCCTCCGCCACATTCGGACCATAAATGTTCTCTTCGTCAAGTGTTCCAGTCCACCAAAAGGCCAAACCGTTTTGATTATTCTGCCCTGTTGATATTTTCGATGGACCAGAACCGTTTCATCGATATTTGTACCCTTTAAAAAGAAGCAGCTGTTGCTATTTTTCTGAATTTATTTTACATTGTGTACACCCAGATTGGAACTCTTGCTGTACCTTGCAACAGAGAACATTATAGATTATCTGAAGACAAAACATATTGCCAACGAAAAAACACGGTGTGCTTGCACACATTCGATGAATTTTCAAAATTTTAGTCATTCTGTTGACTGGTTTGTCAATAGAAAGTGCACTAAATGTAAAAAAATAAAACTCTTTCCACCAGGAAAGGTACATTTACATAAAGCTCTAAGCTGCCATTATATGTAATTTTGCATTTAGTGTTTGATTTGATTTTCGGATTGCCTGTGACGATATCTGCAAGAACGAACTGCACTGATATAAAACTACCGTTCAGTGGTACCAGTTCTGTACAGATGTTTGTTCGGCAAAACTACTGCAGGACAAAACTCCCATTGGTGGTCCGGATCATATAGGGGAGATCGGTGAAAGCTTGTTCTTCAATAGCAAGAACAATGTAGGAAGAATGTGTCGCAAGACACCACAACCAGAAAAGCATTTCTTCAACGTGTACCCGATAAGAGGAGTACAGAGACGTTGGAGAATGTCATCAGACAAAAGGTTCTTCCAGGAACAACTGTTATGACTGACAATTTGGCAAGCTATTGTAATCTCCACATACTCGGTTACATTCACCCCCATACATTAAATCATTGCCAAAATTTCATAGATCGGTCACCGGGGTGTGTACAAATCGGCGGAGGTAAAGATCATGGACTGCACCCCCTTTGGGATATTTTTTGGTTTCATTTTTACATGAACACACTATATCGGGGGCGTAGATTCCGAATCTGAAGAAGAATCTGCATTTCAAAATTTATATTGTACAGGCAAAAAAAAAAACATAACTGACAAAGAACACCCTTACTCACTCCCCCTCTCTCTCTCTCTCTGCCCCCGAAATCGAAAGAGAACCTGTTCCCCGCTCAAAAGGTATTTCTATAAAATTTCATTGGAAAAATCGCCATTTTCCTAAAAGTTACGAGGGAAGTCTTGTTCCTACCCTCTTGGAAAAGATTTACCCTAGAAATTTCTTTATAATCGTAATGTATGCCGTTTGAAAAGTATTTCTATAAAATTTCATTGGAAAAAGGCCATTTTCCTAAAAGTTACGAAGGAAAAGCTTGGATCTTTTGAATATTCCGAAGTCCTCTCTACCCTTCCGTTGCTTTGCGCGCGTTTTTTAAATTCATATCCGTTACCTACAAATTGTTTTACACCCATTCCAGTATATATTTCGGAGTTTCATTTCCGGGTCAAAATGTAAACTTTAACCAAAAGCTGTTGGTTAGGATTGAAACCTTATGCATGGTTTAGTACATGGGACATCAACACAGCATGTCTTTTGTGTATGACTTGATTCTATCAATAAAACTACATAAATCTGTGTGTTTGTAAGTAATATATTTATGTCAGAGAGAAAGAGACAGAGAGAGAGAGTTGGATTAAAGTGATTGACATGTTGCAAATATACACACAGTATATGCATATATACATGTATGTATATTGGCATATATATGTGTGTGTTTATTTGTATGTACACACACACACACATATATATACACAGACATACACACTTCCCTTCATCAAACACATACTCAGAAAATAGAAGGAATACACTGAGGATAAAACATGTAAATCCTAAAGGATTAACTCCCTCCTTTCCACCACCACCCCTCCCTCGCCCCTCTAAAAACTGGATAAATGATTTTTGTCTTTGACAAATTCTTTCTTTCCAAGTTCCTGATGTCTGCTAGAGGTTGTCTCTAGTGAGATGGTGGTGGTGGTGGTGGTGGTTGTGGGAGATTTGGGTAGCAGAGCAAAAGGGCAATAAGGGCTGGGAGAAAAACCCTTGCTTTAATGGGTCAAAATTGTTGTTGTTATTGTTATTTAGCCCTAGGTCAGTCTTGATGAAACGGGGTATATGATCTATTCCAGCTCTTACCATTTAGCCTTTGCATATCCAGGACTACATTATCCAATGTACCCATTCTTTAGTAAGAGCGTAGTGATCGATATGATGCAATATAGGGGTGTGTGCTGTGGTTTCTTGCAGCTCAAGCAACCCCACACAGTCTCCTTCATTGGCTGAATGTGATATGTTTACTACCCTAACATCACCCCTCTTGATGCCGCCACTCTCAGAGTGTCTCCAACAACTAGAGATACACCACCCTGATACCACAACACCCAACCATTAATGCCGTTACTAAAATATCAATAGATTAAGGATTCTAATCTGCTATAAGCACATTAGAAGACGTTATTGTCTCTTACTTCACCTCACATGGCTGTATGTAAGAATATCTTGGTACCATCGATTATCTATGGAATGGTACCTGTATTAAGGTGGTGTCTTATCCAGGTGAGCTGTTACGTTTTATCTACTTACAAACTAGAGTGAGAACTGTGAAACTATTGAATAATGGTAATGATCCATTCAGCTAAGACCTGAAATTTTGGGGAAAGGGACAAGTCGATTTTGTTGATCCTAATGTTTTACTGATACTTAATTTGTCAACTCTGAAAGGATGAAAGGCAAAATCGACTTCAGCAGAATTTGAACTCGGAGCACAACAACAGACGACATACTGCTAAGAATATCGCCCAACCCACCAAGCTAACGACTCTGCCAGCTCACCACCTTATTGGACAAAAAACTTTTCTTGCGAAGATCTATTGAGGAAAGTGAAATCAAAATCAAAATTGCTGATGTGGCCAATGACAGTACCACCTGAGTGGCACCCATGCCAGTGTAATGTTAAAAGCACATCCGAGTGTGGGGTGTAATCCCACTTATGAGTACCCCTCATTCATTGGACAATAAACTTTGCTTGTGAAGACCTATTGAGGCAAATGAAATCAAATCAAAATCGCTGACATGGCCGATGACTGTACCACCTGATTGGTAGTTGTGCCAGTGGAATGTTAAAAGTGTGATCACTGCCAGGGCCACGGATTAGCTCCCATGCCGATGGCATGTAAAAAGCACCATTTGAGCGTGATCGTTGCCAGCATCGCCTTACCGGCACACATGCTGGTGGCACATGAAAGACAATATCCGAGCATGATTGTTGCCAGACTGGCTCCCATGCAGGTAGCACATAAAAAACACATTTAGTGCATGGTCACTGCCAGAACCACCTAAGAGAAGGCACGAATCCCCACAACTCACAAAATCTTCAATCTACAACTGTGTAATATTGGATACTGTGCAACAGCTTTAATAATGAGGATGATGATTTCTTCTACATCATGATATCTGTGTGTTGGAGTGTTACACCTGAAGCAACCTTCACTATGGAACTCAACAGGAAACACAACTGAAATCTTGTTTGTGAGTTGCAGTTATACAGGCACATATGTTTTTTTCTTCTGGAGCCCTAGGATTTACAAAACCAAACTCGGTTTCTTCAGCATATGAGAGACCAAAATCATAACATTCCCTCCAAATGGTACACCAGTGTATTGTAGGGTTCCGGGCCAACTATTCTGAGGGGAGGTGACAAACAAGTCAACTACATCAACTCAACCATTTGACTGCTACTTTATTTTATCAACCTTAAAGCAATGAAAGAGAGAGTTGACTCCAGTGGGATTTGAACTCAGCGCATAAAAAGCCAGAAGAAATGGTACTAAGCAGTTGTGTCTGATGTGCAAAGGGTCCTGCCAGTTCCCTGCTCAGAGTTGTACATGAAACAGCTCTCAGTATGGAAGGCAACTGATGATGTAATTGAAACTTTTAACACAGCGATTCAATGTTATGTACATCCATAAATTTTTATATCAAAACTGAAAAGAGGATTGCATTTCTAAAATGTGGAATCTCACTGGTTTCCATTGATTTAGACTGTTTGTTGTCTTTCCTCAGCGCCAAACTCTTAAATGGTAACAGGAGTTTATAGAACAAAATATCTCTGTTCTGTCAGAAAACAAGTAGTATTGGCACACAACTACCTCCTATACCATAATCTTTTAACAACACCGGTACCATCCCAACCAACACTAACACCATCACTATCACCACCACCACCAGAACCACCACTATCATTGCCAACACCACCTTAACCATCAGCAGCAGCACCACCACCACCACCGCAGCTACCATTACCATTGTTACTGTTTAGCTTTATCTCTATTTTGATCTAATAGAACCAATGGTCAAACGTATTCCAGACATGACCAACCCACTTTTTTTACACTAAGACCTACATCCTCCGATCTATTCTCTTTTATTCTTTTCTACTCTAGGCACAAGGCCTGAAATTTTGCGGGAAGGGAGCCAGTTGATTAGATCGACCCCAGTACACAACTGGTACTTAATTCATCAACCACAAAAGGATGAAACACAAAGTTGACCTTGGCGGAATTTGAACTCAGAACGTAAAGACAGGCAAAATACTGCTAACCATTTCACCCAACATGCTAACGATTCTGCCAGCTCACCAACTTCTATTCTCTTTTATTAAAGGTGGCAGGATGTTGTTTGGAGGAGATTTCACTTCTATTTCTAGCAGATAGAGTGAGTTCAGTGAGAGTCCTCTATTGCTTCAAGCCCAATGGATGTTGTTGTGTAGCCATAGGTCAATCATGATGCAGCCCACTTGTCATCAGAGATATTCCAGCCATGACCATCATAGAGCATAAAGCAAAATCTCTTCCGTTCCAAGAGCAAATACAACCAGGCCATTGTTTCCTTTTACCCTTGCAGGGAGCAATAGCATTAATTACTTAGCCAGGTCCATGAAAGGGGGAGGGGGATATTTAGGGTGTCAGACAGATACCTTGTGGTATTTGTTTGGTCTGCTTATCACTACCACCTGAACCCTGGGTACCTTTAGTGAAGTCCACTCTTTTGTCACACACTTTTCACCACCTACCACCTGGACCTTGGGTACCTTTAGGTGAGTCCACCCTGTTGTCACCCTGTTTAATACAAACACCCACCTGGAACTTGTAGCACTCTGGTTTTTCATCCCAGTATTCAATGTGGTTGCTCTTCTCAGACAGTGATGTGATTTGAGGGCACTTTGGCTGTTATTTCAAACAGATCAGATGACCATGTAGAGATTCCTTCACTGGAATAACAGTTGGTAGGTATGACAGAGGGTCAAACAGTCCTGAAAAAATTATGAGTTCAAATCCTTCAAAAGTTGTCTTTGCTTTTATGTCTACAGACAATAAATGATATACCAGTTATATTCTGTGGGAGAAGGTTGGGAGTGGTGTTGTTGGTTCAGTTAATTACAATCCTACTACCCTCTCCTTTCGTTCTGTGTGTGTTCATGCGTGTGTGATATTCTAGCATCAAAATAGCAATGTTCAAGAAGCACAACTTTGCAAAGTTTCCAGAACTTTGTAGAAGAAATTAAAAGTAAAAAAAAACAAACAAACAAAAACCAACAGCAGCAAAAACCATAAAAAAAAACAAGAACAATATGAAAAACAATGAGAACAGAGTAAAATATCTTTGATTCGCATTAAATACAGAAATTTAGCAAAAAATTTAATAAAATCTTTTAGTATACACCCTTGTGTATATGTATAATAGAATGTACATGTATACACCACCCACACACACATATACGTACATAAATATATATATAGGTGTGTGTGTGTGTGTATGTGTCTATATATATATGTATATGTGCATGCACACACGTGTATATATGTTTGTATGTATGTATGTATATGTAAGTAGTTTTACATAAAGAAACTGAATAACATGTTTGACAGAAGACAGTGAGGTGAAGGTGGGGTGGGGGTGGGGTGAATGATGGAAGTGGTGGCAGTGGTGGTGGGCGTGGCAGGGTTTAGATGTTCTACAACATTTGATTGGCAGCTGAACTGTTTAACATAGACTTATTGTTACTATACGCACACAAATGTGTGTGTGTGTGTACATAAAGCTATGCATATATATATATACATATATATATATGTATATATATATAAATCTATGTATGTATAGTCATATATGTGTGTGTGTGTATGTATGTATGTTTTTGTGTGTGTGTGTGTGCGTATATATATATATATGTACCTTGATTTGATGGAGGATATACTGTGGTGGTGGTGGTGGTGGAGGTGGTGGTTGGATGAGGTAAGATCCATCAAGTCTTCATTTATATATGAAGTCAGTCTCTTTATATTCTTTATATATTTTCCTGGTTTCATTTGTTAGCCTCTGGCCAGGCTGCAGCATTACTCTCATGTGTACAGATATTTGTATTCACCATAATACATATTTTATCGATGTGGGGAGGAGGAAAGAGAAAGGGGACCTACCCGGGTGTGTGGAGGCAGTCCTATATGAATGCTTCCATACATTCTAACACACATGGAAATGCATACACACACACATGGAAACCTTTATGTATATGTGTGTGTGTGTGTGTGTGTGTGTGTGTGTGTGTGTGTGTGTGTGTGTGTGTGTGTGTGTGCATGTGTGCATACGAGTAATAAGTGCAGGCACAGCTGTGTGGTTCAGAAGTTCAGTTCCATTACATGGTGCCTTGGGCATGTGCCTTCCACTATAGCCCAAGGCTAAGCAAAGTTTTGAGTGTATTTCATAAATGGAAACTGAAAGAAGCTCATTCCATATGTGTGTGTGTGTATATATATAAAACCATGCTAGGAATATTGTTTTGAGAATACATTCAAAATAAATTCATTCGAGAACAGAGTGGAGTGAATGATGTAACTGCAGAATACTAGAAGCACAAGATTCACTGGGCCAGGCATGCCACAAGATTCACAGGAAACAGGTGGAACGGTGCGGTTACTGAGTGGGGCATCCAAGAGAGTAGAAAATTCCACGACAATGGGAAGACGATTCAGTCAAGCAGTTTGGTTCAAGATGGAAAAAAATGGTGCAATCAAGACAGAATTGGAAGTTCATTGTGACCAGTGGTGTATAACAGTATCTGAGGTCAGGTTGATACTGTGATATACATACATACATTCATACATACATACATACATATTATATATATATATATATATATACATATATATATATATATATATTATATATATATATATATATATATATATATATATATATTATATATATATATATATATATATAATATATAGGTCCCGGGTTGAGTCGGGGTTAACCACAGTAAATAAGGTACTCAATACATAGCAGAGTAAATTAATTTATTTTATAGAAGGAGCTTCTACAGGACTAGAACTGTTTCATTCAAATGAAATCATCAGGAAGCTTCCTGATGATTTCATTTGAATGAAACAGTTCTAGTCCTGTAGAAGCTCCTTCTATAAAATAAATATATATATATATATATAACATTATATAATTAGGGCTTAGTAAAATAAATTACTTTGCCACATACTGAACTTAGTAGAAATAGCAGCCAAAAAAATTTTTTTAGCATTTCTACTACTTAAAGAAAATTTCTCTCAGATAATGTTTACTCCAGACAGCTCACGAAGGTTTGGAGGTAAATACAGAAAAATATCACAAGTACATAGATCGTTTGAGTACGTCAACGTTTCAAGATTAGCCAAATAAAATCAGCATTTCTTTCGTCAGCTCAAAATTTCTTAATTTGGATTTGGAAACACTAAAAAGAAGGAACTTTACCTATCAATGAACTTGTCGCTTCAGATGAACCACTCCAACTAACAGTGTCAACAAATTCAAAATGCGCAGGCGTAAATCTCTGCAATCCCCTTCCACCCACGTGGTCTATCTAGCAAACGATCTATGTACTCAAACGATCTATGTACTTGTGATATTTTTCTGTATTTACCTCCAAACCTTCGTGAGCTGTCTGGAGTAAACATTATCTAAGAGAAATTTTCTTTAAGTAGTAGAAATGCTAAAAAAATTTTTTTTGGCTGCTATTTCTACTAAGTTCAGTATGTGGCAAAGTAATTTATTTTACTAAGCCCTAATTATATAATGTAATATTTTGAATTCGCCTTAAATGGTCCTTTTACATACTGAACACTTGGTGAAATTGATTAATTAATTAATTTTACCCTCAATTATTGATATATATATATATGATGTTAAAAATGATGTTTAAAATCGTAGACTCATCGTAGACGCGCGCTAATACCCAGACGGGCTCGATATGAATCACGACTATAAGATACCCAAATTTGGTTAAACTGCATCGCAAAATGTGGGAGTAGTTAGGAATCTAAATCGAAGGGGACAGACACTCACACAACTACAGTTTTATATATATAGATTTGCATTTTTAAGCATTCGAGTGACATTTCTTGAGACTTGCATTAAAGGTTTGCTCTTGAATTGCGCAGCAGACTCTGTGTTTTGCTCGTATGAAGAGGAAAGAGAAAGCAAGCGAAAGTGTAAATAGACTGAAAAGATGGACAGAGAATTAAAGAAGTTGATAAAAAGTATCAGCTGTGGATGAAGAAACAGTAGAAGAAGGAGGAGAAGAAGAAAAAAAAGAATGAGAAAAAGAAGTAGAT
Organism: Octopus sinensis; assembly: GCF_006345805.1. Taxonomy (NCBI): domain Eukaryota; kingdom Metazoa; phylum Mollusca; class Cephalopoda; order Octopoda; family Octopodidae; genus Octopus; species Octopus sinensis. The sequence goes on along the minus strand of NC_043010.1, from coordinate 57,730,543 downwards.
GGAAAGAAGAAAGATGGAGAAAGGAGGAGAAAAAGAATAAGAATTAGATGAAAGTTAATCTGAAGAAGAAGAAAAACAAGAAAGCAAGTTGGAAGGAAAAAGGAAAGTAAGATAAGAAATGTGAAGGAGACAATAACAAGTGGTCCCCCAATCGCAATGGACAAGGGAGAATTGATTTTGGTGTTGCCCCATGAATATCTAGTGATAAAATAAAATAACAAAGAGAAAAGGAAGGATGATAGTAAAAGCAACAACAGCAATGATAAGGAGAAAATAATAATAATAATGACACCACTACTATTATTCTAACTAATACTACTACTGCTGCTGCTACTACTACTGCTACCATTAATAATAGTAATCATAATAATAATGATGCTGATGATGATGATCACATCATGATCATGATGATTGTGATATATAATAATAGCAATACTAATATTAAAAATGATGACTAAATATATGTATGTATGCATATTTATATCTATATGTGTGTGTATATATGTTTTTACATATATACAGGGGTTGGACAAAACAAGGGAAATACTTAGCATCATAGCATCATAATTTTGAAATATCTATAAAACCTTCAAAAGCTTGTTTCTTTGGTTTATTATTAGTGTTGCTTAATAGGTTTTGCTAAAATTGTTTTTTTTTTCAGATATCATCAAAAAAGGGTTTCAAAGACATCAAATTGTTGGTGCTCGTGTGGCAGGCGCTGGCATAACAAAAACATCCGAAATGTTTGGTGTATTAAGAAGTACTGTCTCGAAAGTAATGACAGCCTTTGAGGAAGAGGGAAAAACCTCCTTGTCAAAACAAAACTCCAGAAGAAAACCAAAACATTCAGATAGGGACTGTCAGACTCTTACACAAATTTTTAGAAAGGATAACAAAAGCACAGCTCCCAAAATTACTGCAGAGCTTAATGACCACCTTGAGAACCCAGTTTCCACAAAAACTGTTTGCTGGGAGCTGCACAAAGCCAGATTTCATGAGAGGGCTGCAATCAGAAAACCACTACTTTCAGAAACAAACATTGGAAAGCATTTAGAGTGGAGTAAAAACCTACAGAATTGGTCCCTAGAGAAGTGGAGGAATGTTATTTTCTCTGATGAGTTATCCTTTACCTTATTTCTAACTACTGGCCGAGTATACATGTGGAGACAGCCAGAAGAAGCATTTTACCTAGACTGCCTTCTTCAAACTGTTAAACACAGAGGAGGATCTGTGATGATCTGGGGGTGGGGGCTATATCTTGGAAATCCACCAGCCCAATGGTTTCCCTTCATGGCAGGATTAATAGTCAAGGCTATTTAAGCATTTCATCTGATCCAATTCATCCTATGCCTGTGTGTTTGTCTCACCCCCACTGTGTGTTTGTCTCACCCCCACTGTGTGTGTGTGTGCATAAATATATTCTTTTATTCGTTTCAATCATTTGACTGTGGCCATGCTGGAGCACTGCTTTTAATCAAACAAATTGACTCCAGGACTTATTCTTTGTAAAACTAATACTTATTTTATCGTGCCATTTTACCGAACCACTAAGTTACAGGGATGCAACCACACCAAAATCGGTTGTCAAATGATGGTGGGGAAGACAAGCCCACACACAAATATATGTACATATATATTGCTGCCTGACTGTCTCCCGTGCTGGTGGTATGTAAAAAGCCTCATTTCAGCGTGGTCAATGCTAGTACTGGATGACTGTCCCCCCTGTGCCAGTGGCACATGAAAAGCATCCACTACACTCTCAGAGTTATTGGTATTAGGAAGGGCATCCAGCTGTAGAAACACTGCCAGATCAGACTGGAGCCTGGTGCAGCCTCCTGGCTTGCCAGTCCTCAGTAAAACCATCCAACATATGCCAGCATGGAAAGTGGATGTCAAACAATGATGATGATGATAACGATATATATATATATACAACGAACTTCTTTCAGTTTCTCTCTACTAAATCCACTCACAAGGCTTTGATCAGCTGAAGACTATAGTAGATGTTTCCTCAAGGTGCCACGCAGTGGAACTGAACCTGGAACTATGTGGTTGGGAAGCAAGCTTCTTGCCAAACAGAGACATGTATATATATATATATATATATATATACATATATATATATATATATACACACATGTACACACATATACACATCTGTATGTATTCATATATACATATATTTATGTATATATGTATATACATATATGAATATACAGAAAGATAAGTACATACATGTATATTTAACTATATGGCATAATATATATATATATATATATATATATAATATGTGTGTGTGTGTGTGTGTGTGTGTGTGTGTGTGTGTATGTATGTATATATATAGTTAGTAGACTTATATGTTTAAATTCTTTAAGTTGTGCAAATTGCAAAAGTATACAAGTTCCATAAACAAATATATGCGCATGTGTGTGTATGTATATACATGTATATATAAGAGTATAAACACATCCATGCACATGTATGTGTATAAGTGTGTATATAACGTTATCCCTCCACACACACACACATATAGGCGTACATTCTTCACTGTAATAAGTCTTTCACTTAGTGTTTCAAGTTACATGCTATCATTGTCTTGTTCAACATCATCATCATCATCATCAACAACAACAGTACCAATGTCGTTATCATCATAATCATCATTATCTTCATCATAGTCATCATCGTCATCGTCTTCCGCCTCTTTTTTATTCCCTGTCTCTATTGAGCTGTCAATCAAATCGCTTTCCAACATCAGTGTACTGATACACAGCATTATATATACACACATATATATACATACATATATACATATATAAATATATAAGTGCATATATATGTGTGTATATATATATATATATATATATTATATATATATATATACATTTGCATCATATATACAAAATCTTTTATGCAAGTTACACATAAGTGCATTAATATATGTGTGTATATACATACCTGTATATATGTATACATATGGAGGAACAGAAAGGGGGAA
>NC_043010.1:57695045-57720045 GCF_006345805.1 Octopus sinensis | reverse complement strand
TGGAACAATTAAAGTATTATTATTAGGCGCTCAGGAAAAAGGGAAGAAGGAGGGTATCACGTTTCGAGCAGAGCTCTTCGTCGGAAACATAAGAGAAAGAAAGATCCCGAGGTGTGCGAACGGAGGGAAAAAAAACACGACTGAATGCATATTTGCATGTATGTAAATGTAAATATTCTGTGATTTATAAATGTATGTTATATATTTGCTATCCATTCTTCAGGTTTGTTTAATTCAACTTAGACTAAAAGTCATAGCACCAACTACCTGTTGAGTCATTTTGCACTCTCAGTGATTAACTTATTGCACTGATATAAACTAGACTGCGTAGTGCATATATATATATATAATATGTATACATATACATATCTATATACACACACACATATATATATATACATATATATATCTATATGCGCACATATATGTATATATATATATATTCACATACACATGCACTCACACATCTATAAGTTTATATACATATATATGCATACATAGACATGGGGTGTGTGTGCACACACAAGCATATATATATATATACATACGTTTGTATATATATATATATATATATATATATATATATATAACATCTATGTATATATGTGTGTGTGTGTCTGAAGAAAGTGAGAGACAGAGCATAAGTATATATGTATGCAGTCATCAATAACACCTTTAAACACACACACACACACACACACACACACACACACACACACATATATATCATATGTATGTGTGGGTATGTGTTTGCGTGTGTGTGTGTCTGAAGTGAGTGAGAGAGAGTGCATAGGTATGTATGCATACATCAATACTGCCTTTAAACACACACACACACACATACACATACACAACCATATATCCACATATAGACAAGCAGGTCTGTGAAGGTGTATGTAAATAGCTATTAGTTCTAATTTGGCTCTAAATTGGCTTCAATTTACACATGTGTGGGACTTAAGGGAATAGAGATGGAACTGGCAACTTGTGGGTTAACAATCTAATTAACTATTGGGTCAACATTTAATTAAATGGGACAACTCACTGGCTACAGTGTCAACTCTAGCTGCTTAATGTTTGTTGCAGTTGTATAGCCCTAGCTCGGACCTGATTGAGTTGACTTGTGATCACAGGCATTTCTTCCATGACCATCCTGCCTTTTATATAACAGTGGCAGGCATGACTGTGTGGTTAGAAAGCTTGTTTCTCCATTACATGGTTTCAGGTTCAGTCCCACTGTGTGGAACCTTGGGTAAATGCCATCTGCTACAGCCTTGGGCTGACGAATGCCTTGTGATTAGAAGGTGAAAGTTCCTCTCAGGTGCAATTATATGTGTGAAAGTGCTTGCCCTGTATTGTTCCTATGATTAAGATGTGATTTGAGGGAAATTTGGGTACCATTTCAAGCAGATTATGTGAGCAGCTAAAGGCTCCATTGTTGATTCTTGCTGGTCAATAGTCTGTCTTTACTAGCTGTGGTCTTGTTGTTTGGAAGCATCGGTCATGAGGACAACATAACCTTTCTTTTGTGTGTGTGTGTGGAGGCACAAGTGTGTGTGAGTACGTATACATATATGATATATATTGAGACCATTGGCATTATGTTTGGCTTGAGAAGAAGACGCATCAAGCCAAGTAAAATGGCAATTGTGACAGAAAGCGGTGTCATGCAAATGGCTCCTGTGCCGCTGGCATGTAAAAGCACCTTTCAAGTGTTGGGCCTCATGGAGGCAAGCATGGAGACCATTTCATATCATGCTGTGCTTTCAACGCTGGGCCTCATGGAAGCAATGTCCAGGTCCATTTGGCATTGAGAGCCCTTCTTGAGACGAAGACCCATGAAGCCAAGTAAAATCGCATTCATGGCAGATACTAGTGTTGTGCAAATGGCACGTAAAAAGCATTCATTACACTCTCAGAGTGGTTGGCATTAGGAAGGGCATCCAGCTGTAGAAACCATGCCAAAACAGACTGGAGTTCGGTGCATCCCCCACTCCCAGCTTTCCAGTTCTGGTCAAACCGTCCAACCCATGCCAGCATGGACAACAGACGTTAAATGATGATGATTATGATATGGCACTGGCACTACATCACCTACGACGATGAGGGTTCCAGTTGGTCCAATCAACAGAAGAGCCTGCTCTTGAAATTAACATGCAAATGGCTGAGTACTCCACAGACAAGTGTACCCTTGTTGTTCTCAGGGAGCTTCAGCGTGACATAGAATGGGACGAGGCTGACGCTTCGAAATACAGGTATGACTCTTTTCTGCCAGCAGAGTGGACTGGAGTAATGTGAAATAAAGTGTCTTGCTTAAGGCCACAACCACTGCCAGGAATCAAACTTGGGACCTTATGATCATGAGCCAAACCCCAACCAGTAAGCCACATGCTTTCACACACACACACAAATACACACATACACATACAGTTATACACATGCTTATACATACACACATGCATATATGCATATCATTTAATGTACACATTATAAAACTATGAGCTAGTAGTAGTTTCTTGCTTTGGAAATGTTAGTCCAGGCAGATTCTTATCATACACCTTGTGTTACCAAGTAATCTTCTGGCTCTGAGCACACGGTTCATTTATTTTACAAGGAAACAAGAAGGAGATGCAAAAAATGTAAGAGGGCACAGAAATGGAAAAAGAAAAGAAAGAATATTTGAGACTATAAAGCTTGTTGTTGCAGAATAATTCAACAGAGCAAGATCCAAAGTCTGCAGGACAATTGCTCAATTCTGAGAAGATGGTGTCCTCTAGATCACCAAAAGAAATTTATCCATACGTTTACATTTGCTGAAAATTTTGAATCTGAAATTCAGTAGTGCATTGGAATTCTTAAATGTAAAATGAATATGCAATCTTTCACTATATTTAAGTTGTATTTCTTACATCTATTAACATGTGGTATAGATTTTGCTATGGTTTTCCATTTGATTGTATAAGGTGTGCAGCTGCTCTTCAACTCCATGCACAATGAGTAGCTCATATCTCCATACTGTGCACAGTAAACAATATTTATCTCTCACCTGGTGGGGTACTTTTGTGTTGAACAGTAAACTATATATATATATATGTAAAGTTAATCCAAACATGAAAACACCAAGAGAAAACACAACAATGCAAGGACGTAGAACAAGTATAGTGTTATTGGACGCTAAGGAAAGAAGGAGGGTTTAACGTTTTGAGCGGAGCTCTTCATCAGAAACATAGAAAAAGGAAAGGTCCAAAGAAGGGAAGACAGAGGTAAAAATCGCCAACAGTACACACGCAGTCACATTTTGAATATATACGCATGTGTGATGTGTGTGTGCATTCATACATACATATCCTCACCATCATCATGATTTTAATGACAATTTTTCCGTGCTTGCATTGACTGAACAAAGTCTAAGGAGGCAGACTTTCCATGGCTGAAGGATGCCCTACATGTGATCAACCCACATTTGTATCTAAGCAGTTTCCATCTACCAAATCAATTCACAAGGCCTTGGTCAGTCCATGGCCCCTAAAAGAAGACACTTTCCCAAGCTGCCATACAGTGGAACTGAAACCAAAATCTCATACTTGGGAAGCAAACTTCTTAACCACACAACTATGCTTACACACACACATGCAGAGAAGGAGTAGACCAAAAAAAAAAGTGGGGAGAAGTGGTGAGAAAAAACCTTCGGTTGCTATGCCTCACTGAGAAAGTGACAAGGGACCAGGAGTTGTGGCAATTTGCTGTACTTGAGAAGATGTGTTAAGCTAAGTAAAACCCCTGCCTTCAATACATCCAGGCTTGTCCTTTGCAGGTGCCACTTAAACAGCAACCGTGCTGGTGCTGTAATGATGCACCCATGCCAGTGTTGCATAAATGTGCATGTGATGGAGGCATATAAAAAGCATCGAGCAGGCTCCGTTAAATGGTTGGCATTAAGAAGGGTATCCAGCCGTAGAAACCATGCCACAACAGAGAGTTAGTGTCTGGACATCTCTCTGCTAACCAGCTCCATGTCAAACTGTCCAACCCATGCCAGCATGGAAAGAGGACACTAAATGATGTTGCTACTGCTGCTGCTGATGATATATATATATATATATATATATAATATATATATACATATATATTTATATATGTATGAATGCATGCAAGCACACACATACATACGTACATACATATGTATGTATGCATGCCTCTATGTAGGTATGTATGTTTGTATGTAAATATATGCAATCGTATTGTCAGTGTTGTTGTTGCTGTTGTTGCTGTTGTTGTTAGTCCTTATTAGTCATTTGTACTTACTTGTTGTTTCAGTGTGCATATTGTGACAATCTCTTTATCAATCTGCGTGTCTGTTTGCCTGCCTGAATGTCTGTCTGTGTGTCCAGCAAGCCATCTAACCTATAGTAATTTGTAGCTTCAAAACTCAAGCATGGAAACTTTCACACATAGTACACACACACATACATTCCTGCCGTCAAACACAGCATACACACATAATTTTGTGTATGTGTATATAATATACATTCACAAAAGTATGATAGTATACACAGAAAAGTATGTGTATATATTCATATATATATATATATATATATATTATATATATATATATATACACACACATATTATATATATATGTATATGTATTTATGCTCTTGTGTGTGTGTGTGTGTGTATGCATATATTTGTATGCTCACACACACACACACACACACACACACACACACACACACATATATATACACATATATACACACACACACACACTCACACTAACACCTAAAACATGTGAACCACATATACTGACTTACATACACACACACACACTGTTACTGACCCACACACATTGCGGAGGGACACACAGACAGCTACTACCAAACCTAATCTAATTCCTAATGACAACTGACCATACAGACTAAGAAAGTGGATACATCTGGTCAAATCCCTGCTGACCATCAGCTGTTGGTTCAAGTGTCACGTGATTAATAACTCACTAACACCTCCAGTGTGAAATGAGCCTGCAGTTGATTGGTCAGTGAAGAGGTAGGGAGGAGGTGAGAGGTCATTGTGGGGAGGGATGTAGTGAGCCCGGGAGAAGGAGGAGATCAAGGAAGGCAGTAATGAGTGAGTGAGAAGGAGAGGTCATGTTTGGAGTTAATGTGTACAATGTCGTATTTTCTTTATGATATTGTAACAATGGGGGCTTTGCTATAAACATGTAGTAATGAGTAATGTAGCCATGTAGGGATGTAGTGATGCTGTCATGTAGATATACAGTGATATAGAGGTGTAGACATGTAACCATGTAGTGTTACTGGGTTTGATGTAAAATTAAGACTTGTCTTCTTATTTTCATCACCAAAATGCTTGGTAACTTGCTCTGAATCCTGTGAGTTGTTTATAGCAGCAGAAACACCACTATTATCATCATCATCATCATCAGCAGCAGCAGCAGCAAGCAGCAGCAGCAGTAGCAGCAAAGAGACTATGCCAAATGAAAAGGGCTGCGAGTGGTATGACCCCTGGCTAGGAGGGCAACGATCCAAAGAAGAGCTCATTCATACCATGACTATTCATCCAGGCCATGCCAGAATGAATAACAGATGTACATGTGTGTGTGTGTGTGTGTGTACACATACACACACACATTCACCTCACACACATGCACATATGGTCTTCCTCAGGGCTTCCACACGGATTCCATTAAACAAATTCATTCAGAATTGGTCTGCCAAGTTGTTCAAGGCGCCATGCAGTGGGACTGAACCCAAACCACAAGGCTACAAAGGAGGTTCCTAACTCCACAAACAAATGCACACACACACATACACACACATGTGTATATGCTTACGTATATGCATGTGTGTGTGTGTGTTATCAAAATGTCATTCTTAATGTATGTGTATTGTTTAAATTGGCAGAAGCCGTGGTTTTTCATCTGGGTGAATCCCTTTCAAGATATACAATGTTAAAAAGCACAATATACTTCAGAGTTAGGTGAAATAGAACCACCCCAGAAAGGATCACAAGAGAGAGGGAGATGCTGCATTTCTTCGTGGTTGCACTTTATCAACATTGTGTATACATGACAAAAAAAAGGAAAAAAGATTGAGACAGCTTCTGGTGTTTAAGCAACACACACACATGTTAAGTTTGTGGCCTGCATCCTTTTAATTATAAAGCTGCTTCATTTGCATAATTCAAATATAATGTACATATTTATGTGTATAATGCATATATATGCTTATATATAATATATTTGAATTATGCATACATAAGAGGTATATAGAATATTTTATAGAGTCTTTTAAAAAGCAATAAAAACCTTGAATGGATATTTGTAAGATGGGGGTAGAAAATAATGAGAACTTTGAAATAAAGTTGGCAAGAATTGTTTGCATGGCTTTATTCAGATCTCTGGTGTGTGTGTGTGTGGTGTGTGTGTGTGTGTGTAGAGTGGGGTTGAATGAAACAGCAAAAAGGAAATATGGAGAGGATGATGACAGCAATGTTTCTATGATGTTGTCACTACTACTAGTGGCGCCACCATTCTTTAAATATCAACACTATCAACATCACCGCCAGAAGCATTGAAAGAACATTATCACTTTAAATAATGCTATCACCACCAACATCAACACCACAACCAATATCCCTGCCGGAGCAACAAAATCTATCACCATCACACTAGCAATGACACCCCCAGCATCACCACAAATAGTAACACCAGCACCACCAGCACCACCACCAGCACCACCACCACCACCATTACGACTACTAATTCTACCATCATTCTACATTCACATCAATGTGTTTCTCCATATGTCTATATATGTATGTGTGTATGCCTACTCATATTATATGTATATATGCATTCATGCATACATGAAGGTAAAAGTACACGTACCTATGTATATATTGGTCTATGTATGTATATACATGTGCATGTGTGTGTGTGTATATATACACACATGTGTACTTATATGGATATATATATACACACACACACACACACACACACATATATATATACACACACACATATACACGCACACACACACATATATATATACACACACACATATATATATATCCACACACAGACACACACACACATATATACATAAGTTTATACAATGTATATGTATACATACATATATTGCGTGTGTACATAAGTATGTATAAATATGAATCTACATGTGTGTATATATGTAAATGTGCGTGAATGCATATATATATATGCTTGTTTGCATGTATATACATATAAACGTCAGTGTACTCACATATGTGTGTGTGTTTGTGTTACCTTGCTATATACACCTTGCTCCCCCCACCCCCAAATAATGAAGTAACAAATATCAACTTTGACTTTTTAAGTATATTCTATATATTCACTAACTAGAAGTGTGTATACATGTGTATATATATCATATATGTATATATCTGTGGTGATATATGAGAGTGTGTGGTTGGGTATATATGTGTGTGTGTGTGTGTGTATATATATATATTTGGTGCTATATAAATTCGTGGTTGAGTATACATGCATGAATATGTATGGTGGTATATACATATATGTGTGGTTGTGTGTAAATGTGTGTGTGTTGTGCATACATGTGTATATACATAAATGTAATGGTGTGTGTGTACGGTTGTGTATACATGTGTATGTATATATATATATATATATATATATATATATATATGAGTGTATATTTATGTATATATGAGTGTGTGTGTGGTTGTGTATACATGTGTGCACATATATGTCTAGTCATGTATATACATGTGTGTGTTTAAGTAGCTGTGCATTTGGTTGTGAGGTTATATGTGTATATGTGCAAATGTGTATTTATGTGTGTATTAGTGTGTGGTTGTATATATGTGTATGCATATATGTATATCTGTATGCGTATAATTGCATGTATATATATGTATTTGCGTGTGTGTAGTTGGCTTGATGCTTGCATGTGCAACTGCCTGCACATGATAGTGTGCCTAGATATTGGCAGTAGTATGTGTATACATGTGTGTGTGTGTGGTTGTCTGTGTTTGCATGCGTATGTATGTGAGTGTTTGTGTATGTGTATGAGGTTGTCTCTGTGCGGTTGCATGTGTACATGTGTACAGATGTGTCTGTATACATTTTCATATGTGGTGGTGTTTGTGTGTGTGTGTGTGTGTGTGTGTGTGATACTGTCTACATATATGTGTGCGTGAGAGTTCATGTAAGTGAATGTGTGTGGGAGGCTGTGTATAATATTGCATGAGTTTGATTTTGTGTGTCTGTGTGTCTCTCCTTTTCCCCCCTCTCCCCCCTCATTTCACTGTAGTGATGACAACCACACGGGGGTGGAGTGGCGAAAGGTATGGTTTGGGGGTTAAAATGGAAGAAGAAAATATTTAAAGAAAAAAAACACAAAAAGTGGAGAAGAAAATGTCAGAAATCAATTTTAAAGAATTTAATAAAAAATAAAATGGAGAGAATTAATTATTTGTAATTTATTTTATATGGTGATAGTAATGGCGGCGACGGCGGTGGTGGTGGTGGTGGTGGATGGAGGGAAATGGGGGGGGGAGTTGGTGCTAAACTGGATTGCGGCCTGGCTTAGGAATAATGGCATGGCAATTTAGACAAGGTTTCATCGTCACCATCGTCATCATCGTGGTCATCATCATCATCGTCATTATGATGATGATGATCATCATCATCATCGTCGTCGTCATCATTACTATTCTCCTTTTTTGCCATGATATTGATTTCAGAGTCACAGAATTCAGACCATGTACTACATGTGCAGACATGTAGTACATGTAGAGTGAGTAAAGAAGTGAAGTGTGTGTACGCTTCATGTGTGCATGTGTGTGGTCTTATGTGTGTGTTTGTGTGTGGGTGTATGTTTGTGGGGTGGGGCTTAACCTTAGAAATAAAATAATTAGTTGATAAAAGCAACCACATATCCATGGAGTAATAAATCTTAACATGGGGTTACATGAACAGACAAGTTACAAAAACATGCATGATTACTGAGTCCAGAAAGCCACATGGATGGGTTAGTTGATACCACTGACCCTAGCGTTTGAGTGCTTCCTCATTTTATTGTCTCCAGTGAGTTGGAAGGCAAAGATGACCTAAGTAGGATTTGAACTCACAATGTAAAGAACTGCAAGAAATACCACAAGACATTTTGTCTGATGCTTTAGCAATTCCTCCCTTTCCCACCCCGTCCCCATCAACAGTCAGATTTGGATGAAGAAGAATGAGGCACACACTGGCAGAAAATATAAATAGGTCATATGACATACATATATGGAGAATCCATATATTTAAGTGAGGTGGTCATTGATGGAAATGAGGAATTAACTTCTAACAGGTGAGATTCATTACCCTGTGTTTCCCTTATAACATCCTGCTGTGTTCAGAAACAAATCACTCCTAAAATTATGTCTTTTTCTGTAGTCAAGGAAACCCAGATATTCCTAATGATGAGATCTTGCAGCATCACATTGGGGCTTTGGATAAAGTTCCTGGCAGTATTTTGGCTTTTCACATCCTGAGTGCAAGTCCTACCATAATCAACTCTTGTCTTTCATTACTGTCATCGTTTAACGTCCGTTTTCTATGCTTGCATGGGTTGGACGGTTCGATGGGGTCTGGGAAGCCGGGAGGCTGCACCAGGCTCCAGTCTGATCTGGCAGCCTTTCTACAGCTGGATGCCCTTCCTAACGCCAACCACTCTGTGAGTGTAGTGAGTGCTTTTTACATGCTACCAGCATAGGGGCCAGAGGAGGCTGGCAATGGCCACAATTGATTGGTGCTTTTTACGTGCCACCGGCATGGAAGCCAGTCAAGGTGGAACTGGCATCGGCCACATTCGGATGGTGCTTTTTATGTGCCATGGGGCAAAAAAATAAAACATCAATCAAAAACTGGGGTTGGTGATATCATCCATTTCCCTCACCCAATTCCTAGGTCTTCTGCTGTTGTTAAAAACATGTATAGTAGGGAAACAAGTGTTGTGCATTTTCTGGCGTCGTGGAAACATGTAGAGTGCCTTGAATGATGATTTGGCAAAGATGTAGCAGAGTCAGAGAGAGACACCTACATCAGATGAGGTGGTCTAAAAATGATCCCAGACTAGTTATGTTTGATAGAAAATAATTTGTTTATGTAAGTTTTAACATCATCTCCTTCGAAATAGTCATCTTGCGCAGCAAAACATCAGTACCAACATACCTTCTGGAATCTGGCCTGGAAGTTGCTTTCCCTAAGTGAGTCAAGGACCTTCAGCGATCCACTCTGGATCTCAATAACGGTGTTAAAATAGCAACCTTTGAGCTGCATTTTCAACTTGGGGGAAAACTGGAAGTCTACACGTGCAAAAATCTGATGAACAGGGCAGGTGCTGAAGGGATACCATGTTGATTTTGGCAAGAAAGCCATAAGTGAGGAGAGCTTTGTGACAGGGTGCAATGTGGTCATAAAGAATCCAGTTCTTCATGCTCCACAGATCTGGCCAGTTTTGTTGAATGTCCTTCAAATGCTTCAAAATCTCCTTGATTGTCTTCCAACGAGCCTCATGCACAAGCTGATGGATTTTCTCCACATTTGCAGGGGTGACACTTGTGACCAGTCTTCAAGATCACTCCTCATCTTCCAGAGATATACTTCCACTTTTCAAGCGCCCATGTTACTCAAAACATTGCATACAACCCATTGCCTTGTTGCTGTAAGCTTGCCGAAGCAGGCTCAATGTCTCTGTAGCAGACTTACCAAGTTTAATGCCAAATTTCACATTGGCTCTTTGTTCCTGTCCATGACAAAAACCATAGAGTACAACATACACGTGATCACAAGAACACAAACTTCACAACTTGCAAAGAAGACACAGCAATATCACTCAACACACTGCCTCATGAAGTCACTGCTAGCTCTCACACTGCACATGCAACTGTGTGCTGCCCTTTGTTGGCGTGCTACAAAACTAGTCCTGGAACTTTTTGGTACTGCCTCATATCACACATGTGTCAATTTATGGCCTTGGCACAGACAACAATGTTAGACACGACATTCAAAGCACACATGTGTAAGCTAACAGTCTTGAAATATGTAACGTAGTTTGTCAGAAATGCTAAACACATATAACCTGTGAGAACAAGGGCCTCAGCTTCAGTATATGCAGTGGCATGGATAGTCGTAGATACCCAACACATGTAGCATGTATAATTAGGGCTTTTGTCACATCTGTCTGTATGCGTAGTCAGAAATACATAAAGTGTGTCAGAATTATTGGTTCTGAAACATGCACTATTAATAATCATAGAGACCACATCTATGCTACATGAGTGAATTTAATTTTCTTGAAACATGCAGCATGTACATTCTAGCAATCTAAATAGGAAACATGTAACATGTTTAGATTGATAATGTAAGAAAATAAGCATTTTGACTTGGACAGATGTTGTACATGAGAATGAGAGCTTTCCACCCTTCCAAACTTGTAGCACAATTAAACTGATAACCTCCTCCATAAAAACATGTAGCACAGTTAAAGTGATAACCTCCCTTTCCAAACATGTAGCACAAACAATTCTAACTTGTCTACTGATCACTGAATAACAACCAGAAACTTTGGAAACTGGTGACTGGGTGTCTTCTGCAACACCAAGTTTCTGATTCCTCTTCTGATGTCCCCAAGACTTCGGTGATTACATGAAGTCTTCACATCATAGAACAGACATTGTTTAACTTAATGACAGCCACACACCAACCAACTTCTCCATTCCAGTTGTTCTTTTTGACAGGAGGCCCCTTAGAACAAAAGAAAACAACATATTAACACAAACATATTCTTTAAATAAGATTAGATAAACATTGAGGGAATACCCTAAGGGATTAACTTTGCTATCACAGGGACCCAAACACTTTGTGCTTTCTGAGTTTCAAGTCATGTGACCATTTACACTGTTCAACTTGAATTGCAAATATAATGCCTGTAAGACATTTGCTAACCTCATCATGCACCAACAGAAAATCAAACACACACATACACACATATGCTCACATACACACACATGCACAGAGTAAAGAAAACATAGGATGCAATTCAAAGCCTGCCTTGTTTATTTTCTGACTCCTCCTCTTCCTCTTCTACCTCCATCCATAAAATAAAAACAACAAAAACAACTTAAATCTCAGAGACAAATATGAAGGGAAAAAAATTAAAATAATAATAAAGATACAAACTTGTTCAAATAAGAGACAAACTGCAAGTTTATTTTATGAAAAGACAATGTTTGTTTTTAATTAAATAATTGTAGGTGTGTGTTCGTTAAATCAAGTTGGAAATACAAAAGGAAAACATTCAGAGCTCAACAGCAAATCACAATAAACAGCTTGCTGCTGCTGCTGCTGCTGCTGCTGCCTAAGGTTAGAATCCTGTGGAACATTCTGGGTTTACTGAAGAAATAAGACACACGCATAGGGGGTGGGGAGAGGTGCTATAGCAACAACAACAACACTAATGATAACAACACCACCACTAACAACAACAACAATAATATAAAATAGTTAAGGTGATGAGAGAGAAAGTTACTATATGGTTTTTGAACTTGCTAGAAACACCAGCCAAATCTCACTCAAGACATGCATCAATGTCTTAAAGATGGAAAGAACACATCAGATAATTTATTCATAGGTACGTGTCATTAGAAAGGATGGTCATGGCTGGAATGGCTTTGATCATAGGTCTGCTTCATCAGTATTGACAATAACACTGAACTCAGTTAAACCCCAACATACAACAATAGCAAAAGTAGTAGTAGTGATGGTGGTGGTGGTGGTGGTGGTGATGATGGTGGTAGTGGTTGTAGTAGTAGTAGTAGTGGGAGCAGCAGTGGCAGATGCAATGGCTGTACCTTAAAAATCAATAAAAAGAAATGGTTAAGTATTCTACAGATGGAAATGGCCAAAGAGATTTTCTTCATGAACCAAAAGAGCTAACTGTTTGAAAGATGAACTCAAAGTGAGAAGAGGTTCATTTTTAATTACTGATAATTTATTTTATTGACTTCAGAGGACTGAAAGGTTCATTTGACCTCAGTGGAATTTGAACTCAGAATGCAAAAGAACCAGAAGGAATACTGTAAGACATCTTTTCCAGTGCCACTTTACTGCCTGACTGAGGGGGTTTGTTGTGGTAACAAGAACAGATGGGATCACTACATATAAATAGTAACAGTCGCCATGATAGATCATTAGCCACTACACACATTTTTTTCTGTCCCTTTCTGTAGAAGAGCGTAGGCTCGAAACGTAAAAGACTTTTTCTATTCCTGAGTGTTATACTAATACATCTGTTTGTTTTGTACACCACCTGTCTTCATATTTTGTTTTTTTTTTCGTAAACTCTCCCTAAATAGTAGCAGTCTGATGTAGTCAGCAGTTTGTAGTTTGCTCTTCAAAGTCCAGGTGCAATTTACAGTTCGAGGAAGTTTTCTTGGAAATATTGATTGTCAGTTCGTTACGTGTTTGTTTCTGCTGCTGTTTCTATTTTGTACTGTTATAACACTGTTTGTTCCCATGCATTCTTTATCTGTCATGTGACCATATCAACCGTACTGTGATATTGGAGGAGGTATAAGGATATAACATCTGGTGAAGAGGATTTTTTAAAGTTCACATAGGTTATTTAACAATTTGTGGGTCATACAAATTGTTAGATTATGGAGAGCCTATTGATTGCAGTAATACAGCCCTCAAGAGAAGCAACAAAAACAACTACAGGAGTTGCAGAAGCAAATATTACAACAGCAACAATTAATTGAGTTACAGTCAAAGAAGTCTGAAAATTCAGTAAGTTCGTTTATGCCAGACGGTGTGGTGAACTCAATTTCTGAATTCACTTATAATCCAGAAGAGGGTATTATGTCTCCTGCATACTATAGAAGGCACAAGGAAATTTTTAACAAAGATTGAAGGTCACGTGTGTATATATACAAAGATTGTACACACACACACACACATACACACACACACACACACATACACACACACACACACATATATATAAAATAAAAAAGGAACAAAAACGTAATATAGGACAATAAAACATTTGGACAGATAAGTGATACAAAGGCAGACAAGAGAAACAACAATTAGGACAGGCAAAAACAGACGTGTCATTTGTGGCCTTCTTTCTTCAGTTAAGTACCAGAAGTCATGACCATTTCGGACATATATGTATGTATATATGTGTGTGTGTGTGTGTGTGTATACACAGGGTGTCCAGAAATTAAGGCAACCAAAGCTTTGGGCTTTAATAACTATCAATAAAATGTGATAAGATATGAAAATTATCCATCATTATAAAAGCTTGGTGTTGCTTCTTTTTGTTTCAGACTAAATAAATTCAGATTTATAAATTAGATGATGGCTATAGACCGAAATACAATCATAACCCTCCACAAAGGAGGTGGAAGCAATACAACTATAGCAAAAAAGCTTAAAATTAACCGAACAACAGTCTAGAAAATTGTCAAGAGATTTTTACTACACTCACAGAGTGGTTGGCATTAGGAAGGGCATCCAGCTGTAGAAACACTGCCAGATCAGACTGGAGCCTGGTGCAGCCTTCTGGCTTCCCAGATCCCGGTCGAACTGTCCAACCCATGCTAGCATGGAGAACAGACGTTAAACGATGATGAGGATGATTTCAAGAGACTGGTTCCACCACTGATCAATCTGCACGTGGCTGTAAAAGAAATGTGTAGGCCCTTCAGCTTATCAAAAGTGCCAGAAAAAGGATACAGTGAAATTCTTGTTGTTCCATCAGAGAACTGGCTGCCACAGCAAAAATAAGCTGAACATTGATGGATCAAGTGCTGAAAGAGGATCTCAGGACCCACCCCTACAAGATGATCTACCGTCATAAGCTCACGCATGTTTATAAGACCATGATACTGGAGAGAAGTCGTCTTATCCTGCATCAGATTGCTGAAAGCATGCTGGTCAACCTGGTACTCACTATGAAAAGAAATTTGACACTGAATTGACAGTAAACCACCAGAATGACCGTTTTTGGCATGTGTCTGGCTCTGTTGAGTGTAGACTTGTAAATCGACGTCAAAATCCAAAGTCAGTTATAGTCTTCCCTCGTTTCTGTGTGCTCAGGTGTTAAAATTAACACCCAGTGATACATAAGTGACATTCTGGAAGCTGAACTGCTTCCATGAGCAAAGAAGCATTTTCAAGGTACCCCTTGGAGCATCCAACTGGACTTGGCCCCAACCCACAGTTCCAAACAGAAAAATATTTCGTCGTTCATAGGCAAGGATGTATGGCGCTCAAGAAGCCCCAATCTCAATCTGTTGGATTCTTCTGTTTGGTCCATCTTGGAGACAAGGCTCTCGAGCACACCTCATGCATTTCTCGACATTCTGAAGGCCTCGACTATACAAGAGCAGCTGTGTGCTGTGTGTGTGAAGCATTCATACCTAGGATGTAATTCAAAAGAGAGGTGGTCATATCAAATAGATGTGGTAGTGTCATGATTGTATATTCTTTACCATTGCATTGCAATGCTCAGACCCAAAATATAACAATATTTTGCTTTGACAAAATTGAAAAAAAGTTGGTTGTCTTAAATTTGGGACACCCTATACACACACACACACACATTCACAAAGATACGACATGTACAACATAGACTATACACAAACAGCTATTGTTGCTACAATAGCTGAGTCGGTTGAGCTGCAAACTGTAATGGAATGTCTAAAAGTTAAACAGTAACAAACACTCAAACACACACACAACAGAGAGGGAGAGAGAAAAGAGGAGTGAGAGAGTGGAGGTGTCAATAACGGCTGTTATCTGTTGACCAAAGACATCGTTTGAGAGCAGACTGTGCAGGAAGTAAAGAATTATACATACACACACACATATATATATATATATACACACACACACACTCAGAAAGAAAGAAAATTAGTAAATTGTGAAAGAAGGGGGGAAGGGGAGGGAGAGAGAAAGAATTGGATTAAATCAGAAGTTAGTCTCAGAACTTCGTTAAAGATTTACATTTAATAATTTCCTGTTCCAGCGTCTAGCATCGACCATTATTTGCCGTCATTGTTCCAGCTTTGCATTTACAACCCAGTGACTGGACAACCACGATAACATAACATTCTGTGTCAATCAAACAACACCATTTTCATCAACCTCTCCATTCTTTATCGTCTGCCAAGTTCGTAGCAAGAGTTAATGGCTTTAAAATCTAGCAATTTTCACTGAAAAACGAAATACAATAAAAGAACTCTGTGCTTCAGGCATTTTTTCCTCTTCTTTCTCTTCTTGCTCCCCGAAATTTTTGCATTCAATTTTACCAATTCTCTGTTGACCTTGTTGATGCTGCCGTTGGCTGTTTTCTCTGTTGTGTCATGGCGCTACTTTCCAAACGTTGAGAGAATTTCAATGGAATAAGGTGTGTGTTGTGTATATATATACTGCATATATAGTATCTGTGTTTTTACAGTATGTGCGTATGGTATATATAGTATCTGTGTTTATAAACTATGTGTGCGTTATGTGTATAATGTATTTGTGGCTTGTATAGTGTAGATAATGTAAAACTAGTGTATATGTGTATGTATGAATGTTGTGTGCATAATTTAATTGAGTGTGGTGCATACATATGTATATGTATATGTACTGCACAATGTGTAGAGTGTCTGGTGTATATATATATGTATATATATTTATACACTCTATATACAGTGTGTCAGTATATAGTGTGTATGTAGATGTGTATACAATGTATAAGCACTGTTGTGTGTGTGTGTGGTGTGTGTGTGTGTTGTGTTGGTGCTTCTCACAAGTATTCACTTCACAGCATCTCAGTCACGTTCTGTCATAGAGATGTTGTTGTTGTTGTCACTGGTGTCCTTCAGGTGGCTGTCATCACTGTTGTTATTGCTGTTGTTGTCTTTGGTGGTGGTGGTGGTGGTGGTGGTGGTGATATTGATGGTGTTGGTGTCGGTGTTGGTGATAACAGTGAAGTCAATCCTATGGACTAATGTTGTTGTTGTTATTGTTGTTGTAGGTATTGTTGTTAAGCAGACTTTTGGACACCCACTCATCTTTTCGTCATAGTCCATCTAGGAATATATCATCCAAATGTGAAGGAGATATGACAGCTATTTCTAGCCAGTGGACTGACCACCTAGAGGCCTGTTGCTCTTGATGTACCATACCACCACCAGATGGAGCTTTATGCATACATTGGTATATATAACAGTGTGTTATGTTACAGGCTGTTGGTTCTTGTGGTGGTTACAGTAGTGGTGGTCACGGCTTGATCTTCATATTAGTTTGTTCAATTATTCATTCTATAAACAATATAGAATTCAAACAATCTCACATCATAGTTTGGTTTGACTTTGACTCACTTGGGAATACATAACAACAACAACAAGAGATAAAGCCAGTATAAGCTGCTTGTTTGTTAGATATAGTAGCTAAATTTCCCTCAAATCATACACTACATTCTGAAATTAGGAAAGAACACACTGGAAAATGTAGTTCTATATACACAGGTAATATACATCTTTTATATTTTACTTGTTTCACTTATTGGATTGCAGGATGTATGTAATGTGTGTGTGTACATAGGCATGGTTGTGTGGCAAGAAGCTTGTTCCCCAACCATATGGCTTTGGGTTCAGTCCCACTGTGCATCACCTTGGACCACTGTCTTCAGCTAGAGCCTTGGGCTGACTGAAACCCTGTGAGTGGATTTGGCAGACAGAAACCGAAAGAATCCTTCATATATATCTATATATGTATATATATATATATATATATATATATATATATATATATATATATATATATATATATATATATATATAACCCTTAAATGTTCGAATCTATTCACTAATCCTCAATCAAAACTTCTGTCTTTCCAACCCCCTTCCGGTGAACCTATATAAATAATCACCTCGTGTGCTTCTCTTTCATTCACCCTTTCTTGACCACACGGCGATGATCATAGCAAGCAAGCTAAGAATTCTCATTTCATTTCTTCCGACTCTTGTACTACACACATACATTTGCCACTAACCCTTAAATGTTCGAATCTATTCACTAATCCTGCTTGTTCTTAAAATGTAACCCTTTAATTTGTTTAACCCCTCGGTACCAAGTTAATTTGTTCGTTACTCTGTTCATTTCTTCAAACCCCGATTGTTTTAAGTCTACTGTCCCCAATCAAAATCTCGCAGCCCGCCATTCGTTCGTGGTTTGCCCGCCCTCCCACCCCCACCAGTGTCTGTTCCTCCTACCCCTCCTCCTCAATATACTTTCTCACTATATATTTTACCCCTGCCTCTCTCCCCCTGGACAGAAGCAGCTAGCGCTGCAGCTCATCAAACGTCCCACTTAACCTGTTATCTTATGTTCCTCCTGTTTTGAAATATGTCACTGCCTCAACCGGCTATCTCCTTCCAGCCCCCTCCCCCACTCGTGATATCCTACGTTTTACTTCCTACTTTTCATTCTGTCTAGAACCTGCCACCAACCCTACCTGTCATCGTTTCTCTTTACCCCAAACCTTCCCCACTGGTGCTCCCCTATATTACATGCATCCCCCCCACTCTCTCTCCCTCTCTCCTCTCTGCCGGAACCCTCCCCCCTGCCGCAATGCAACGAAAAAAGGCAATAACCGATCGTGGCCGATGCCAGACCCCTCTGGCACCTGTGCAGGTGGCACGTAAAAAGCACCCACTACACTCGCGGAGTGGTTGGCATTAGGAAGGGCATCCAGCTGTAGAAACACTGCCAGATCAGACTGGAGCCTGGGACAGTCCCTGCTCCCCAGACCCCGGTCAAACCGTCCAACCCGTGCTAGCGCGGAAAACGGACATTAAACGATGATGATGATGATGATGATATATATATATATATACATATACGAGGGTAAGTCAAAAAGTAATGCCATATTGTTTAGGACAGGTATGATTGCCAACGCCAGGAACATGTATCATACATCAAAATGAAACTGGTCCTCTGTGGATCACATCCCTACTTCTCAACATAGTCACTGTTTTTCTCAATAGCAATGTTCCACCTTCGAATGAGAGCATGTATCCCTGCCCCATAAAATTCTGTTGACTGTTCTTTGAGCCACTTCTTCACTACAGTTTTCACTTCCTCATCAATGGACTATCATCTCTCCGGCCCCATGACAGAGGGTTTGAGGAAGTGAAAACTGCATTGAAGAAGTAGCTCAAAGAACAGTCAAGAGAATTTTACAGTTCAGCTTCCAGAATGTCACTAATGTAGCACTGTCTGTTAATTTTAACACAAAAGGACACAAAAATGAGGGAAGACCTTCCAGTGGCTGTCTCAGCTGCTCAAAGCATAACGGACTGTAGGTTTTGATGTTGATTTACGAGTCTGCCCTTAGCACATTTATTGATAGTTATTAAAGCCAGAAACTTTGATTGCCCTAATTTCGGGACATCCTGTATGTATGTATATATATACATATATATATATATATATGCTTTATTTAAAGCAGCACAAAATTCAACAAAACCTGTTACTCTGAGTTTCCTGTTGCCGTTCATCGGACAGTTTTTGCTAGAGTAACAGGTTTTGTTGAATTTTCTGCTGCTTTAAATAAAGCATATTACTCTACCACTGGTATTTGAGTACTCTTTTTTCCACCTTGTTTCACATTTATGTGTTTACTCCAGTATATATATATATATATATATATATATATATGCACACACACACACATATATATTCTGTAGTCACTGGCAATGACCAGTCAGAAGGCTATCTTTGGTTTCACATCTATTATTGCTGCTCTTAGCAAAACAGGTGACTCATCGGACCTGCTGACCAGAGGCACATATATATGCATATATATATATTTTCGTATAAAATATGAGGGCACATTATGGTGTTGCTAGGGTGTTGATCTTAACATCATAGGTTCACTCTCTAGTCTGAACAGTGCATTGTTCCTTAGAGCAAGACACTTCATTTCATGTTGCTCCCATCAGCTCAATTCGAAATGAGTAGCCACCAAAGTGCTGCTGCAGCTCACTCTCTCCCTCCACTTTTCACATATTTAATGTCCCATTGGATCAAGAGCTCAGCAGATACCTTTGTCTACTTGTCGAAATGCAGGGTCCTGAAATAGCTTGTGAAAGTGGGATGCAAACTAGTAGACCATACCAGATCATTCATAAGAGGTGGCTCAGCTTAGATATAGTCCTGAAAGGGCCAGTTGAAGGAAGGGGAAAAGAGGGAGCTGCACCACAGACTAGAGTGACATAAAGTAAAGTATCTCTGTCAAAGGCTGCCCATTGCAGGCATTGAACTTGTGGTCATCAACCAAACCACAAGGCCATGCATTCTCACATGTACATGTATATATACAGTAATCCCTTGACTATCACGGGTTTTACATTCCAAAACACACCACAGTAGGTGAAAATCCATGAAGTAGAAACAGTACTCTACTGGAAATTATTTTCGTTATCCTTATAATTTGTATATATTTATTTGATTATAAATGCAAAATAACACCATTGAGGAACTGACGTCAGCTTAAATAATAAACCACGAGAGGTGATCCGCGATATGGTGAAGGATTGTTGTATATATAAAGAGAGAAAGAGAGAGAGAGAGAGAGAGAGAGAGAGAGAGAGAAATGAGATAGATATAGATAGACAGAATGATTGACAGATAGATACAAATGAATACATACATACATACATACATACATACATACATACATGCATACATACACACATACACACATACATACATACATACATGCATACATACATACACACACACATACATACACACATACATACATACATACACACATACATACATACATACATACATGCATACATACATATATACATACACACACACACACACATACATACATACATACATACATACATACATACACTCACACATACATACATACATACACTCACACATACACACACACATATAGGGAAAGACAGAAACAGAGAGAGAGAGAGAGAGAGAGAGATTTAGACCTTACAGTATATATACTGCATGGTTTCTATGATCTTTTTGATATTTCATTTGTTTGTGTATATTTGTTGCAGTGAGTATATGATGATGCAAGTGTGTATATGCTGAGGTCTATAGGCATAAATTTATGCTTTGAAGTGAGCATATATCTACTCATATGTCTGTGTGTGTATGCGTTTATTTGTATGTGTGTGTGTGTGTATAAGCATAGTGCATATATATACACATATCTCTATGCATCTATATATGCATCCCTTTATCTTTTTATCTCTCATTCTATATACATGCTTACACTCAAAGATATATAAGCATGTGTATATGCATGTGAATGCATATACACCCATAGATATAGATCTGTAAAATTTGTTGAGTGAAAAGCTGAAAGGTATATGGACGTAGAATCTGGGTGGACGTAAGATGTAATTATGGAGCAGCCAGAGGCATGAGGGGACAACGGGAGAGTATGTGTGCGTATATATGTATGTATATATTTGAAGGGCAAACCACTATGTGGTCGGCCGTATACTATGTATGTATGTATGCATATATATATATATATTTATATTTATATTTACACGCTGGATCATATGT
This sequence comes from Octopus sinensis, assembly GCF_006345805.1. Classification (NCBI taxonomy): domain Eukaryota; kingdom Metazoa; phylum Mollusca; class Cephalopoda; order Octopoda; family Octopodidae; genus Octopus; species Octopus sinensis. Next base: position 57,698,360 of record NC_043010.1, on the reverse strand, counting down.
AACCACTTGAGAGAGAAAGAGTGTGGCTGAAACAGATTGGATCTGGTCATCTTTGATGTAAACCTCACCTTGTGATCTTTATCTTTTATACATCAGTATGGTGGTGGTGATGGTGGTGGTGGTGGTGGTGGCAGCACCGTTTGTTGAAATATGCATGTATATGCAGGTTGGTATATAGACGGGCATGTACGGAACATGCTGTATTATTGATGATGATATGTGTCTGTGTGCAGGTGTGTATGGGAGAGGGAATACTTGCTTAGATGTGTGTGGGTCTCTACAAATATATGTGTGTAGATGTGTGAATGCTGAAACTTGAAGGTAGATCTGCTCGGGTATGTGTATGTAGATGTGAGCATGTGTGTGTGTGTGTGTGTGTGTGTGTGTGTGTGTGTGGTGTGTGTGTGTGTGAATGTATTTGCTACTGCATTTGTTTGTGCCTGTTTGTAGATGTGTGTATTTGTAGATGTGTGTATGTGTTTGAAGACAGATGTGCATATTTTTCGATAGGTATACAGAACAGCATACATCCACATGTATACATAAATACATACACATAAGTACATTAAACACACACAGATATGTATATTATATATGTATGTATATATAGACACACACACACATTTATATATCTATCTATTCCACTGTATACATATAAATAGTATGAATATATCTGAATACACTCACTCACTCACACACACACAACACACACACACACACACCACACATGCATTTACAAATATATATATTTACATTACTAAATGCAGACATGCCACATTGGTAGAATAAACTATCAGTAGGATGTTTTGCAAGTTTCATTCTGGCTGTGCAGTTTCAAATCCTGCTGAAGTCAACTTTACTTTCATTCTTTAGATAAATAAAGATGAACAACTAAACCAATACACTTCTGTCTGTCTGTCTGTCTGTCTCTCTCTCTCTCTCTCTCATTGGTAACTTAAAGGACTAGCCATGTCACTGTGTGATTTCGTTTGGCATGAAAATTGCATCATGAGCAGACATGTCTGTGGAATACTCAGCCACTTTCACACCAATTCCCCAATAGAATTCAGAGTAACCATCACCAAAGAATGCATTTCCATTCGGTTATCTATCTTGCCATTTCATTTACAGAAATACATCAGAAGCAATGGTGGGATTGCTATAGATGTATTTCTGCATTTTTGAACATCATCAATAGCAAGTGTCCATAGGTTGCTGCATGCTAAGACAAATCTAACCTCCACTGATATAGAATAACAGTGATTAACAAACAACCTTCACTTCTGTTGGACACTTTTCATCTGCTACAGTCATACTTCTGTGTTTTAAAACACCATAAGTCTTTACAAGATGCTTTCTTGAGATAAATCCCACAGTTTTCAGGTATTAAGTATGATATGCAGAATGCCATTTTGAACTAATACGGCTTCGGTCGTTTATGAAGTATTCATACACACACACACACACACACACACACACACACACATATATAATTCCAACTCGACCCCGGGACTTATTCTTTGTAAGCCTAGTACTTATCCTATCAGTCTCTTTTGCCAAACCGCTAAGTGACGGGGAGTACTTCTCTAGTTAATCATCAGACCAAAGATACCATAGTTATATGAAGGTTACCTTGTTGTTAAGGAATCCCATAGAATTAAGGTATCTTTGGCCTAATGAGTAACTAGTAGAGTACTCTTTGTTGAATAATTATTACTTCCAAGGTTCTGCTAGGAAACCTATGTAGCCTGGATTCTACCTGCTCTATTCTTTCCATTTGAATATATATACATGTGTGTGTGTTGTGTGAATACACAAAATCATACACATAGAAACATACATTATATATATACATATATATATACATTATATATATATTATATATATATATATATTATCTATATATACATATATATATACAACATATATATATATTCACTGACATGGCCGATAACAGCACTGCCTGACTGGCATCCATACTAGTGGAATGTTAAGAGCACCATCTGAGAGTGATCATTGCCAGGGCCACTGACTGGCTCCCATACCAGTGGCACGTAAAAAGCACCATTCGAGCATGATCGTTACCAGTGTTGCCTTACTGGCACTTGTGCTGGTGGCACATGAAAAACAACATTCTAATGAGGTCATTGCCAGTGCAAATGGACTGGCTCCTGTGCAGGTGGCACATAAAAAACACCATTCAAGCATGACCGTTGCCAATACTGCTTGACTGGCCCTTGTGCCAGTGGCATGTAAAAACACCTACTACTCTCTCAGAGTGGTTGGCATTAGGAAGGGCATCCAGCTGTAGAAACTCTGCCAGATCAGATTGGAGCCTGGTGCAGCAATCTGGCTCACCAAGCATGGAAAGCGGAAGTTAAACAATGATGATGATGATGATGATATATATATCTTCAAGACCTTCTGTATCAAATAGAATACCATAGCATTTAACCAATGCATAGAACTCCATGTACATACTTGTATATCCAAATTCCAATCAGGTATTAAGGATAATTAACCCACAACAACTTAAAATATGAAACCTTCTGATGTCAATAAATAATAACGGATTAAATTCCTATTTTCTTCTGAAGATCTGGTATTTCAATGTGATTATACAATCATCTACATAATGGCCATTGCATAACATACTAGTATTCATTAATTAGACATGTGAACATTATATATATTCTGGTGGTGGTGGTGGTGGGAGTTTAGGAGATTCATAATGCCAATAATAATACACACACACTTTCAATTTTACTTCTTTATTGTTAGTCAATGGATGAAATATCTCACCAACTAAATAACTGGTAATTGGTACTATGCGCTGGTTTAACAATGAATCAGTTGCGTCAAGGCACAAAAAGAAAATAACTCTCCCCAGACACAACAGAATATGCTTCAACACATGAACTCATATAAAGAATCTTGCAAACCAAATCCAAAAACGAAATGTATCAGCTGTTTGCTAGTTAAAGTTCTTTTGTTGGTGTTCATGACCTCTTCATTGACTAACTTTAAAGAAGTGATATTGTACCAGTGAGTGTGTGCTATTATTATTGGTGCAATGACTTTCCAAAGACACAACAAAATTTGTTTCAACTGACAAATTCACATCAAGTAGCTTGCAAACAAAATACAAAAATGAAGAAGGGTTATATAATTTATGATTTTATTCTTTTTTTATTCCTGTTTTATTCAGCTCTCAGGTATATATATATAAATATATACACAAATATTGATTCAAGAATGTGTGTATGTGTTTGTGTGTATATCCTGTGATAGTTGTAAATGAGCACCATTGTTATT
>NC_043010.1:57670045-57687545 GCF_006345805.1 Octopus sinensis | reverse complement strand
ATGTATATATATATATTTATATATATGTATATATACCTATATATATATATATGTATGTATATATATATATATTTATATATATGTATATATATATATATATATACACACACATATGTATATATATGTACCTATCCACCACTGGACAAAATAACAAGAATCTTGGAAGGTATCACTGGAAGTCTATGACATATTTCTCTTTCCTATGCCTAATCCATTTTGCTAAGTTGGACTCCTCTCACACTCCAAGTCTTGCTCCTATTCTTCTGATGCCCTCTTCAATAAGAAAAACATACTGTGCCTATTAGTAACTGACTCTCGTATGTATCGACTCTCCTAACCATTTAGACCCTCAGATGAAGCCTAGAGGCACACTCAGTATACAAACTCTATCTGCCCATCCCTACAGAACACTGAAGAGATGGAGACAGCATGGAGGATATCATGGCCTCCATGATATCATTTCTTAAATATAGCCACGAAATACGTGTCGTTATTCTACCAAATATATATGTTTTTTTTATTATTTTGCACATTACTTAATCATCGTTATATTTTTTATCTTATATTTAATTTTTCTATTATATGTAATTTTCTAGATGGTGTAATTTAATTTTTCATTTTGAATTGATAAAAGGTGGATTTTTTCCAATATATATATATATATATATATTTATATCATCCTCATCATTTAATGTCCATCTTCGATGCTGGCATGTGTGTGTGTGTGTGCATGCATATGTGGTTGTGTTTGTCCCCTGCCCCAACCAGTGTTGGTGTGTTTATGTCCATGAAAATTATGGCAAAAGCAACAAATTGAATATGTACCAGGCTTAAAAAAAAAGTACTGAGATCAATTCATTCAACTAAAAGTTCTTCAAGACTGTGCCCCAGAATGGCCTCAGGCTAGTGACTGAAACAAGTAAAAGATAAAAGACAAAAAATAAATTTACCTCTTAGTTGGTGAAAGAGATCAAATACTTAGCAATGATTGTCCATGAATCTCAAACTCAAAAAAAAAAACGGTAATTTCAAGCAATTAAGATTTTACTCCAAGGGTTCACAGGGGCCATTTTCCCAGTTTCCAGAACATATAAGCAACCAAGATCATAACATACCCCTGGACAGGATGCTAGTCTATTGCAGGATAACTCATGTACAGCTGAAAGGACAGGAACAACATGAAATGAAATATTTTGCTCAAGAACTCAGCACACGGAATTGAAACCATGGCCTTGTGATTGGAAGTGCAATACCCAAGCCACCCACTTTCTCAATCTTATAGTAAATTATTTATTTTTATATTTAGAGGAAAAAAATCTGTTCTTGTTAGTGGACAAGATGATGGCTATGGACATGTTTCCACCTTATTAAACCTCATCAGATGCACAAAGTCATCTCAAACCTTGCAAATTTTTTAGTAATTAGAAAAAAGTGCTATGGACAATATTGGACAATAGTAACTGATTAGATTTCTTAATAAATTAATACTAATTATAAGCATACTAAAAATAATTGCTATATTTTATATTTAATATTGATTTTAACAGAGGCTTAGGGACTTGAAGATTCTGTCAAGGGGTTTTAGCTGATATAGTTGACCAAGGACTTATTTAGCATTCTATAATTTTTAGGACACCCAGGAATACATTCCAAAGTTGGTCTTAGGTTTGTCTTTAGAATTTTAAGAGACGGAACAAAATGCAAAATGCAGCAAAGTGTTGAATGAGTGCATGTACGTGTGTATGTGTGTGTGTGTGTTCATGTAGCTGTATGTATGCATGTATGTGTGGTGGGGGGGTGTACGTGCATTATCTGATCAAGTCACCTACTTGGTTCCAAGATCATAAATATAACAATATAAGATATAAATAGATCTGAAACAAACAAATAATTGCAAAATAAACAAATAACAAATAAACAAATAAAATGGAATCTTTTCTCTTTTTTTCTTTTTTTCTTTTCGGTTTTCTCCTCTGGAAACATTTAACATTTAAATTTGCAGGAAACTTTCCTTGTTCCAGATATGATAATCTTGTAACCTGAATCACAATGGAATGTTCTTTCTGCAAGGAGCCAAGTTCACCCATATTTCGAATCCAGTGTGTTGGAACATAAATGGTTATTCCAGTGATAAGGAATATAGAACAGAGAGTGTATCTGGGAATTCTGGCTTCATAATCACCGTTTTGGGATGGTTTTTTTTTTTGTTGTTTTGTGTTATTTTTGTATTCGCTAAATATTTCCACTCTTTTCTTCTTCTCCTCAAGTTTGTTCACCTTCAAACAGTTGCCGAGCTTATCTATGCTGGTGGGATCTTACCTCAGTGTCTATTATTATCAACAGATTTAAGGCCCACCACCTTCATTATCTGATAAATGTCAAATATATTTATCATTGAGTTCAATTCCTGGTAAGGTTAGTATTACATTTTTCCTTTCAGGATCAATAAAACAGAACCAATCCAAGGCAAGTGAATTAATAGAGGGTGGGATGGATACCTTGTGGTATTTGTTACAGTTGTTTTTGGTCCAAGTCCTTGGGTGGTACATTTCATACATTCTGATTTAATAAGACCTCTTGGTCCAGTCTGTTGCCACCCAATTTAACATAACCATCTGATCCTTGGGTACCTTTAGCAGAGTTCAATGTGTTGTCTCCCAGTTTAAGACCACCACCTGGTCCCTGGGTACTTTTAGTCTATCCTGTGGTCACCTTGTTTATCATAGCCACTGGGGACCTTTATTCAAGTCAACTCTATTCTTCTTTGGCTTAACTCTGCCACCTGGTCCTGGGGTACCTATAGTGGAGTCCACTTTCTTGCAAGCATTTCAGCCGAGTGTCCTCACTTCATTCTACTAAGAAACCCTTAAAAATAAAAGGTCACGAACCCTACCATTCTCTCTCCTAAAAATGGTAAAATAAGATTTGTTTTTTTTTTATTTATTTCATCTAATCTTCTCTAATGAAATAGCTTATACATCGAAATTTGTAAACAAAACACTATTAATGGACCTTTTACATCAACAACAGCAGAAAGTTACATAATTTTGAAAAGTCTCATATATTTTCCTTGATTCACAGAAAGAGAATATGAAGTTGAGAATCTCTTTCTCTTCCTAAATCCCCAGATTTTTACCATTTTTACTCAAACAATTTAACTGTTAACCCTTTAGCATTCAGATTACTCGGTCAAATGTAATGCTTATTTATTCACATTGTTTAAATTAGTTGTACATCATCTTGTAATTTCAAGGTTTTGACAATGTTACTAATTAGTTTTAGAATGGTATTGTAGGCTAGGTGTGAGAGGCCAGACCTGGCTGGTTTGAACATTGACTATTGTGGTCTGATGTGGTCAGTTTAAATGCTAAAGGATTAAACATAATCTGGGGATGCAGTAATTATTTATGAAGAAGGTGACCATCCATGTTCTCTTTTCACAGATTTCAAATGAGACGCGTACAACTGTTAGGTTTGTGATCTCCTTCATAGAACATCGCATAGGGTGTCAGTGTCATATGACTACAAAAAGGTTCACCCTGTTTCCTTTTAGAACAAGTTTTACTAATATTTCTTGTGTTGAAATCATGCACATATTTCTCTCTCACCACTCTCTCTCTCTCTATGTTTGTGTGTATATGTATATATTTATTTATATATCCAAAATGTCAGTTGAATTTATCATTATCAAGTTCCTATCTCACTTGTTTATTCCTGTTTCAAATTTTACCAGAAGATGGTGGATTTATGCTATTATGTCTTCTATAAATCCATCAATAAAATTCTACCGAAACAGCTGTAGAAAATTTTAATTCCCACTTCTTCCTTTCTATATATTATTTGTGTGTGTGTGTATGTATTCTATTTTATATATATATATACATACGTATATATATATATATATATATATATATTTACATACGTATATATATATATACATATATATATATATATATAATATATATATATATATATATATATATAATATATATATATATATATATACATACGTATTATTTAAAAATAGGATAAAATCTTTATAAGAATTTATCAAGTAGTTAGCATGAAAAGCCTCATAAGGGAAACATTTATTAATTATTCCCTTTAAATATATTTATTTTATAATGCCATGATGATGATGATGATGATGATATATATATATATATATATAATATATATATATAATATATATATATATTATTTTCAATTGGCATGCATACAACATAGATGTATGATGGACTTCTTTCTATTTCTGTCTACCAAATCGTCCCCTCACAATGCTTTTGGTTGATTAGGGGCTATAGAGGAAGGCACTTGCCCAATGTGCCAAGCATTGAGATTGAACCCAGGAAGATGTGGTTGGGGAAACAAACAGCTCTGCTTGTGTATGTGGTGCACTCTTCCATCGAAGACAATGATGAGTGTTCAGTGAGAAAACAGAAAAGAAAAACAACCAAAGAAAGACAATCAACTCACATTCCTATTACTATTCACCAATGGTTACGATTCATTCACTTCCCCTGATGACTCCTCATCTAAGTGCTCAGGTCACCAAAAGTAATATGGAGATGGACATGACTTATCTAAGAAACCACCATGTGGGCAATGGCTATTTACTGGAAGACTGTTGTTCTGTCAGTTTCCTTTCTTCTTTCCCCATAAATGCTTTTGATGTGGTTTTGAAATTTGGAAGCTGCAAGAACCCTCTCTTCTTCAGTTTGCATGGTCTTTTGCAAGATTCTCAAAATTTTCTTTCCTAATTCTCAAGCATTTCAAGTTATCTTTTAATCAGTCTATATTGCAGAGTGAATTTACAAGCTGACCATAAAAGATCTGTTTTTGTAATTGACCACTCTTCGTGCAAAAACTGTGTCCACAGCATTGCATTTGAGATTTGATCAAGAATGCCTCTCTACCAGAGATATTCCACGCACTTTCAGGATAATGCCATTCTTCACTCTATCATCCCACCCAGCCTTGCATATTTGCCTAACACATCTCATATGAAACTGACTGATGTGCCTATGATAAGATGTCCTGGTTTCTGATCCATATAAAAGAGTTCTTAAGACAACTGACTTGGGCACATCAATTTTTGTACTTATTGAAATATCACAAGCATTTCAAAGTCTATCGTGAATCTTCCCAAAAGCTGTCCTGGCCTTTCCAATACCATTCTGGACCTCCCTATCAAGTTTAGCATCACTTGTTACTATAGAACCCAAATATGTGAAAGCATCAACAGTTTCCAGAGTGTTGCTTCAACAAACACGCAGGGCAAGATTTCTAGATTGTTACCAGAATGTGGCTGATACAACAGTTCAATCATTTCTATGCTGATAGTTAAACCAATACATCTGGCTGCTGCTGCAAATTTATAAATGATGTGCTGAATGTTCTCAAGGGTATGAGCACCAAGAACACGATGATCTGAAAACAATGAGTCCCAAAATGCTGTTGGTTTCTCTATCCTACATCAGAAAAGGCACAATCCAACATTACTGCAAAAACTAGTGCAAATAATACTGGTGCCAAAACAGAACCTTGCTTTCGAACAGAAGCCTTCATATCATTATGTAGAGACACTATGACCTTTAGCATGTGCTTGGGAATCTCAAGTTTTGCTAATACTTTCCACAAAGCCTGTCTATATACTGAGCCAAAGGCTTTTGTGAGGTCAACAAATACCACATAGAGGCCTTTATTGTACTCCTGGGCCTTCTCCTGAACTTGCCGCAAACTGAATATCATATCCATTGACCCTTGACCTCACTTAAAACTATACTGGCTCTTTGCATAGACAGAACTAAATCAGTGTTAATTCTGCTTAAGACGACTATATATATGCGTGTGTGTGTGTGGGTGTGTTTAAATTGAGGATATAGTCATTAAAATGATTATACTAGTGACCAGCATATAAAGGGTACCATATCAGTCAAATTAATATTTAAGTACACAATTATAATTAAGGGAATTGGAGGGACAACACCAGTACACTAGAGGTTGATGTCAAATGTCTACAAACCACTCTAAATTTGTTCTTTTTTTGCACAAGGCTGAATGTGAGGAAATGGAGAAGAAGATTTATAAAATTTTGGACAATTCTATATCTTAAGATTTCGGGTTTTTTAATAAAAATTACTTTACAATCTTCAGTATTTAATGAAAAATATATACAGATACCGATAAATACTTGCATACAGATATCAATATATAGATATATTTGCTGCCCATACGTTATATCTAATCACCCATCTCAGCCATGGGGTTATTGTCAGAAGAGTACCGGAGCAAATATAATAATGAGAGAACTCAAAATTATATATGCATATAAATTGAGGATATAGTCACTAGGAAAACAAATTTAGAGTGGTTTGTAGACATTTGACATCTACCTCTAGTGTTTTGGCATTGTCCCTCCAACACCCTTAATTATAATTATAGATTTATAATTATATGCTTAAATATGTGTGTGTGTGAGTATGTGTGTGTGTATATATATATATATATATATATATATTATATATATATATATATAGTGCAGAGCGCTGTATAGTTGTATAAGATGTTTTGGAATTGTATAGAACTATGAAGAATCAGACAGAGTAATGTAGAGTTGTGTATAAAAGTGTAGAATTGTATAGGTTGTTGCGCAAGAGTGTAGAATGCTTTAGTATGCTGTGGGTAGAAGTAGTAGTAGTGAGGGAAGTGGTGATGTCGTTATGGTGGTGGTGGTGGTGGTGAAGAAGATAAAATGAGAAAAAGTGAAACTGTAATGATGGCTTTAAAGAGAAGTGGAGAAAGTGGGGGAGTGGGGGAGTGGGGGAGTGGGGGAGTGGGGTTCGTTGAAGAAACAAAGAAGAAGTATGGATATATAAAGAATGTTATATAAAGACATATAATGATGCATAAAGATCTGTGAATGAGGATATGTATATATATATATATTATATATATATATATATATATATATATACATGCACATATATGCATACATATACAAAGATATCCATTCAGACACATATATAAATGTGTGTGTGTGAATATATGTAGTATAATGATATATAAAATATATAACAACTATAACAATTTATGAAGAAGTGTATATATAAAAATATATAAAGCTCTATAAAGTTGTACATAATAGTATAATGTTGTATGAAGATGTACAAAGATATATAATGTATATAAAAAACGTGTGTGTATGCATATTACACACACACACAAAACACACACACGTAATATATAAAGAATGATATATATATATGTATATATGTGTGTGTATATATATGTGTATATATATATATACATGTATGTATATATATATGTATATGTATACATGTTTATATGCATGCATATATATATATAATTAAATATATATATATACATATATATATACATACATATATATATATTCATATGTATATATATATACATGTATACATATATATATATATATACACACATACACACATACACACATACATATATATATATATATAATATATATATATATATAAGATAGTTATATTTAATAGTATGAAGAAAAAAAGGTGAAAGAATCAAGAGAAAAGTTAGAAGGAGAGTAAGGAAGAATATTATGAAGAAATACGAGAATTTCTTGCTAATAATGTATCTCTTTAAAGAAAGGTAAACGTTGCCAAAATACTGGCCTAAGAGGGAGACGGTGGGTGGGGAGTGAGAGGGAAGAGGTAGAGAGAAAGCAGTGGTGGAAGGAATGGGTTTGATTGAGGAAGTTGAGTCTAGTTATAATAAAGACTGACTACTTGACAAAATGGTTCCCCCCCACCTCACCCCTCCGCTCCCCCTCCACTTAATTTACTCCTCTTTTTACTGTGTGAATATAAGATTGGCACAGAGTTTACAGGGTTTTGTTAACGATGGTTTATGACCTGTTCATTGTTGTAGTTGTTGTGCTTGTTGTTGTTGTTGGTGGTGGTGGTTTCTATTGTTGTTATTGTTGGTGGTGTTGTACGAGTGGTGGTAATGGTAAACTGTTGTAGTGTTGTTGTTAGTGTTGTTGTTGTTCATGGTGGTGGTGATGTTAGTAGTATTGCTGTTACAGTTGCAGTGGTAATGCTATTGGTATGCTGTTGGTGGTTGTCATAGCGGTAAGGGCAGTAGTAGTAGTGGTAGTATTAATGTTTTGGTTGTAGTGACTCACTCCATCAAGTATGACAGTGTCACTTTACTATTAAATCTTCAAGCAACGTCTGTGGGGAGGGGTTCTCCCCTAACACTCAGTATTTTGCTCTGCTGATGAGGTGTAATAACATATAAACATGCTCACAGTTGCTCCCCTTTACTCTCACTCACTGTTGCCACTGTATACCATATTCAATTAATTTTATTTTATTTACATTTATGACAATTAGTTGTTTTAATTCTTCTGATTAGTTTTCCTCATCACTTATGACTAATTTTAATGGTTTTTTTAATTAATCAAAATACCTTCGTTTATACTACATCACTTTATGGCAGAATCAGCCCCTATATTATAGAAGTGTTGTGTCCCTAACAACCTAATTGTGACACGTAACAGAGATCAACATTAGAATAGGGTTGCTTCTATAAACAAATGCACCAATGCTAGAATCACTATGCAGTCCTTCAATCTGCAAGAAATAGCAGCTAAAATCTCTTAAGTGACATAGTAGAATCATAAAAATGGAAGGACATATTGTAGCTAATACAGCAACATGAATAGCTTGAGAATTGGTGCAGCAGATGACGTGAGTTTGGCCAGCTTACTTGCACTCTATTCACACTTGCCGGTATTTAATGAATATGAGAATGAAATTCGGGTTTGTAGTGATGTTGCGTCACCCTCTGGATGGCCATTATTACAAAGGGAGGTAGCTGTCTCTGAGCAACGTGTTGGGTTTAAAATTTTGAATTTGAAATCAAAAGGTATGTAAAATATAAAAGAGACCACATATATAATTTAAATTAATTTTTCTATTAATTATTATTTATGTTGAAGTTCTTACAATTTCAAGGTAGTGGCAATCTTATACAGTACTGTTTCACCCTTTTTAGGAATCTTCAGGATGACTTAATCTGTAAATTTATGAATAAGTTATTTTACAAATAGAGACATTATAGAGGAGTATACATAGTTGGGTGCATGTGTGATTAGTCTTTATGTGTGTATCTATGGCATACATACTGATGTGATAGTGTCAGGCTCATTGCAGGAAACTGAAATAGAGAACCTTCAAAATGTTTTCCAAATCTTCAGTGCACCCCTAATCAATTAGATTTGGAGAATGCAAGTCACTTTGATTTATTCTTTCCTGGAAAACTACAGCACTTTGAGGCTTTTCTGCAAATCTGTTCTTACTTAGCCGAATATACCCAAAGAAAATATGTGCAAACGGAAATCTGTATGCCTGATAGAAAATCTATGTGGCACAAGTTCACACCCGATGTTCTCTTTTTGCACAAAGTGATATTTGCATCTGCTGGCCAGTTGACCTCTACAACAGTGCATGACGTTTGTTCCCTGCCCCTCCCCTCCAACAATATCAGGTCTGTTGTGTTTGTCATGGATTGTTGTTTTTATTTGAATGTTATTTCTTGTTTGAAAGGTGTGAATAAATTCTGGCTTTGCTGTACCATTTCTATGACCGCTAGAACAATCCTCTCTGTCGATAGCAGCGTAAATGGTTTTGGCAGCAATGTCATGTCTCATGGGAACATTGTGCCTTGCGGACATTTTGGGTCAGCTGCTGATGATATGGCTGATAACTTCCACACTGCGTACGAGCGACAGTTCTATCACAAAGCTGTGTGTATATGTATGTAGATATAGATATGTATGTTACTATGAGTATGTATGCATATGTGTGTATGTGTCTATGTATATGTGTGTGTATGCATGTGTATGTATATATGTGTGTGTGTTTGAGTGTGTTTATGTAAGTATATCTGCTTGCATGTGTGTGTATGTACATGTCTATGAAGATGTGTATATGTCCATGTATATATGTATGTATGGATGGATGGATACACGTGTGTGTTTCTGTATGTGTGATATATCTGTGTGTATGCAAGAATGTATATGTGCAAGTTTACACCGAAAAAAGTGTAATAGTAGTGAGATATCTTCAGTTTCTATTAGGGAGAGGTGGGCATGTTGGGAGGGAGGGCTATATATGGGTAGTGGAGTGGTGGAGGGGAGATGGAAAATCGATTGAAAAAATAGAAACAAATTAATAATGATTAGGAAAATATCTTTCAACGAATTAAATATTTTAAACTACAACAGTAATGCTAGAGGTGGTGGTAGTAGGTGGGGTGGGGGTCGTGGTGGTGTTGCTGCTTCTAATGAGGGTGTTGGTGGGAATGGTGGCAGTCATGATAATGGTGGTAGTGATGGTAGTGATCATGGTGGTGGCGGCAGTGGTGGTGGTGATGGGGGTGGTGGTGATGATAGTGATAGTGGTCATTGTAGTGGTGGTGGTAGTGTTGGTGGTTATTGAGATAATGTTAATAACCAAAACAAGACAACAAGAAGCCAATAACGGAGGTTGCGTGCAATGGTGATGGCCACCCTGCTCATAACAACATTCCAGGCTGAACCGGATCCCACAGAGATTAACTGGTCCATTAATCATCCATCATCCTCAAAAAGAATCTGGTTGTTCCTTTGGTTCAGGGATGATGACCTTCACTCCCATGCTTTCTGACATCATTATAGTGACATTGTCTGCAATGCCAGCATGGCCCTCTTGCTCCTCACCTTCTCAAATCCCTCAACAGTAACTTGAAGCTTAAAACATACATAAGAGATGTAACACCAATGATTTGATATGGTTCTGGCAGGTGGCTATGAAATCTGACTTCCAGACAGATAAGATTGCATATTGATTTCCTCCATTCTCTCATGACAGGGTTGAAACTGGTAATCTTAAGGATAGGCACCATGTTAACCTCATTGAAAGCTGTTAACTTGATCCCTGCCACAAGTCAAGGTTGTTATTCCCACTTGTCTATGATGTATCATATGGGTGGATCTAACCAGGGCTGATCATGTCTACATTTTTGTAACTACAATTACTGGTTATCACCAATTCCTTTGCTTGCACCAAAATCCTAAACACAGCCAAGTAGGAAAATATTCAATAATGTCCTTTATCAGCATCACCATAATTCTCAGAACAAGGGATATTCCTATTGAGCAACTTCTTTTGAAATGTCTGTCATGATGTTATAAACCAAGTCTAAAACTTATTCAGCTGACCAGCCAAACCGATTGATTTGACCATTTACTTCTGCAATACCAGTCACTTTTTTCAATTTCTGCTTTTTCTGTATTAATAGTGATGTATTTTGCCTTAACCTGCAGCTGGTAATGGGTACATGCTACTGACGAAGCACAATCAAGCAGAAATGTATACCCAACCATTTAAACTGCTGGACAATTTTCATTGGTTACTGATAAAGCTTTGTGGTTTGAAACACAAAGCATTCATGAGGGATATTATCCTTGGATGAATCCCACACTTAATTTGCCTTTCATGGTGTATCTGCATTAATTATGATACACATTTGGCTATTTTATTCTAATACTACTTTTGTGGCAAGTCTCTTGTCTTTTATCAGTTTCAGTCATTGGACAGCAGCCATGCTGGGGCAACACTTTGAAGGGTTTAGTCAACCAAACTGACCCCCAGTACTTAATGTTTTTGTAAATGTCATACTTATTTTATCAATGTCTTTTGCTGAACTACTAAGTTATGGAAGCATAAACAATTCAATACCAGTTCTGAAATGATGCTGGAAGACAAATACAAATGAAGACACATTCATAGAGATACACACATGCATGTGTGTGTGTGTGTGTGTGTGTGTGTGTGTGTGTGTGTGTGTGTGTGTGTGTATGTGTGCGTGTGTGTGTGTGTGTGTGTGTGTGTAAGAATTAGAACAACTCTTAGCCACAGGGAAGCACTTATCTAATGACTGACAAAGGAGACAAGTTCCTTACAGCAAGTGACACAGAGCCAGATCATCGATGATTTCAGATTTGATTAATCCTCATCAGTGACTGTCACCCGGTTGCCGAGGGTTAAAGTTAACTTGCCTTCTCAGTTTATAGAGAATACCATATTTATGTGTGTATAAAAAGGTTGAATTAGATTCGTCCTTCAATTTGGAGGTTTCCAAAAAACATTTTTAATATTGGTTCTTCCTATTTTGCTGGTAGTTTACAGCCTTTAGTTATAGTTAACACCTAACTGGACTCCCATATCCCTTGCTTTCTCATAAGGATAAATAGGAATCTCCTAGATTCTATTCTGCTTTTCCCTTTCTCAAGTGCTTTGTAAAAATTTTGTTTATACTTCTTACTCTAAAGAGTACAGCGATATATAATTAATTTAAATGAATCTAATTAATTCAATTAATTCTATTCCACCATGAATTTGCATAATTTTTATATCTCTGTACGAAACGATCATCTGCATGAATTAAAATTCACTTATACATTTTAACATTTTCTCTTCTCCATTTTTAACAAAATTGTTGAGTTTTATGGGATTTATTTCCATAAATTCATGACACACCAATATATATATATATAATATATATATATATATATATATATAATATATATATATATGTATATATATATGTGTGTGTATGTTATATATGTATGTGTGGGTGTGTATATATATACATATATATATATATATATATCTATAATATATATATATGTGCACAGGAGTGGCTGTGTGGTAAGTAGCGTGCTTCCCAACCACATGGTTCCGGGTTCAGTCCCATTGCATGGCACCTTGGGCAAGAGTCTTTTACTATAGCCTCAGGCTAGCCAATGTCTTGTGAGTGGATTTGGCAGATGGAAACTGAAAGAAGCCCATCGTATATGTATGTATATATATATTTATGTGTGTGTGTGTGTGCTTGTCCCCTTGCCCCACCATCACCTGACAACCAATGTTGATGAGTTTACATCCCCAAAGCTTAGCAGTTCAGCAAAAGAGACTGATAGAATAAGTACTAGGTTTACAAAGAATAAGTCCTGGGGTTGATTTCTTCAACTAAAGGCAGTGCTCCAGCAGGGCCACAGTCAAATGACCATAAGAAATAAAAGAATATACATATATATATATGTAAGGTTTGAATTCTATTTCAGAGACCAAACCAAAATAAAGTTATTCATTACCCTGTGTACAATGAATATATTTATGGATGAGTTCTTTTGAAGTTCAGTCATCTGATGATTGTACACTTTAGTATGAAACTTAAAGTAATAGAAAACTAATCATATTCTAATATACCATATAAGGTGTGTGTGTGTGTGTGTGTGTGCTATTTATCTTCATGTCAAAGATATCAAAAAATTTTGTTATGGTTATGCATGTATTTACAGGCTATCATTCTGACATATATATACGTGTACATAACCAGTTATGTATGCACCTCCAGTGTCCATACAAACATACTTGCACTCACACACACACAAACACACATGTCTACTATATATATATGTGTGCGTGTGTGTGTGTACATATACCTTCCTTACAAATGAAAGGTCTACAAAGGCAATGAACATAGTCCCTTCCACCTGAGAAAATGGATAAAAAAATATTTATATAAGCACACTTATATATGTATATGTACACACAAACATACATGCACCCACCACCCACTCACATCAAAAGTTACACATTACTACACACCAATTCGATAAGAAAAATACACATACATACATGTGTGTGTGTCTGTGTGTGTGTATATATATACATGTATATGTATTATATATATGTATATATATATATATTGTATATATATATGTATATATATCTATGTATATATATATGTATATATATATATGTATATATATATATGTATATATATATATGTATATATGTATAAATATATATATATAATGTATTCATGTATATGTATACATGTATATATATATCAATATGTATATATGTATACATGTATATGTATACATATATATATATAATATATATGAATATTATATATATATATATATATATATATATATTATATATATAATATATATATGTATATATATATGTATATATATTTATATATACATGTGTATATATATGTGTGTGTGTGTGTGTGTTTGTGTATATGCAAGAAAGGAAGCCCTTTGTGAGCCTCTGCATTGTGAGTTCCAATTTGACCTCACTAATGGCACTGAAATCACACACTCGAGCGTAACATGTCTGGTTGTAAACAGCAGCAAAAATATTCTACATACACACACACAGAGAGGCACACATACAGGCAAACACAGATAGTTATACACATACACACACAAGTACAAGTGCCGGAATACAAGCAAAAGCATACACATACTTGAATACATATACATACGCACACACATATTTATAGTCAAACATATATATATACACTTGATACGCATAGAAAAACTTAGGCGACACATACAGATATACACAACTATGTGCAAATACGCTTACGCATAGACAGATGCTGACACATAATCCCACACACAGAAACAAATGCACACGCACACACACAAAGTCATTGTCACAAGTACACATTTACATATATGTATATATACACATATACACACACACCTAGACACACACACAAGCTCACACATATGAGCACATACATGCACAAACATACACTCACATGCATTCACACATACATGTACATGTGCAAACACTCACACACACATACTCACACATCACATGTGTGCTCAGAAGTGCATAAATGCACATAAAAACGGTGACAGAGAGCGATAGAGAAAGAAAGAGGAAGCTACGGTGAGAGAGGGGGAGAAATAATTGAGTGAGAAATGGAGAGATGAGAGAGAGAGAGAGAGAGAGAGTGGGGAGGGAGTATTTTGAGTGGTAGTCCAGTGATGTGTGTGTGTGTGTGTGTGTGTGTTTGTGTGTGAGCCGTGAGTGATGTGTGATGCGAAGATTTGTTCATTCAGTAAAAACAGTCAGCGAGTGGAGAGAGCTGTGTTACTACAACTGCGTGGATGTTCTTATCACAGTTAGGCTAGGGTGGCTTTCGGAAACTGGTCTATAGAGTGTGTGTGTGTGTGTGTGTGTGTATGTGTGTGTCTATGACACCACCACCACCACCACTGCTAACACCACCACCACCACCACCATCAACAACACCATTCTGATATTTTTACTGATCAGGATATAACATACATGTATATATACATGCTCTAACAAAATGTGTCTGTAAATCTATCTGCCTATCTTATATACATAAGTATACATACATACATATATATATATATATATATATCTATATATATATATATATATATATATATATATATATATATATATATATATATACATATATATACACACACACAAATACATACATATATTTTTATATATATAATAAATACATGCATCCATACATATCACATGTATACACACAGGTGACTAGTTTACCTTTCTGAAGTTGCTGTGTGTATGTGTAACATTGCAATAGTTTGTGACACCACCACCACCACAATAACAACACAAAAACAACAACAACAGTGCTGTTGATGCTGCAGGTGATATAATATATACACACACTTTACATATATATATATATATATATATATATATACACACACACACATATATACATACAGTGGAAAGTATGTACCTGTCAAGTCTACCATGAAGGTAAGTGTTTACACTTTTCTTTTGTTGTTAGTCTTCTTGTAGTTGATGTATTCCTTCTTCTTCTTCTTCTGATTGTTGTTGTTATTATTATTATCCTGGCAGATTCGTTAGCATGCCGGATGAAATGTTTGATGGCATTTTGTCCGATTTGATGTTCTGAGTTTCTAATTCCGTCGAGGTCAACTTTGCCTTTCGTCCTTTCAGGGTCAGTAAAATAAGGACCAGTTGAGGGGACTGGGGGGGGGGGCGTTTGATGTGAATGATTTACACCCCACCCCCCAAGACCATTATTATTTTTGGAATTCTTATCATCATTGTCCTCATATCGTCATCATCATCATCATCATTGACATCATCAGGGTGGTGGATTTGCAGAATCTTTTGAGTGTTTGCTCAAGCTCCAAACATTCTCAGTTCAAATCCTACCCAGAGCTGATGAAATAGTGAGCTTTTCAAGCATCTAAGGGTCAAGGTGTCTCAACTAAACCCCTACCAACAAAACCTGCTGGCCTTCATCCAAAATTTGAAACCATCATCAGTGTTGTTGTTGATCCCATTGTAAGGAGAGTGATGACAATAGAGGGGGTGGTACTGTCTGTCCCCAGTGAATGTACAGAAACAGATATGTGTGGCCCTAGTGTTAAGACCCACTTATCTTCATAATAGGGGCCAGGGAATCACAGCTGGACAAGGAGACATACTCTTGTCAATCAACGTATTTCTGGATCTGAGGGGTTTACTTTATGACCCCTAGTAGTGGTGCCCTTCCCTTCAGATCTTGTTTCATATTCACCTCATTCATTTAACTGATTTCTGTCAAGCACACACCACACTTTTTAGCACCTGTTTCCCTTAACTGTCCCTTCAACTGGCTCTCTTAACTGTCCCCTTACCAGTCTCCCGTTATTATCCCTTCATCAGTCAACTGTGTGGAAATTATAGAAATTATTATTATGATCTAACAATTGGGGTAATTTTCTTAATTGTTCAGGTATAGTTTGTATATCCTGTAATTTAGCCAGCCTCTTCATAAATGATGTAGGCCCCAAAGCTTGCATTGTGCTGTTTGTGTGTTTACGTTTACTTTTCATCCTTATATTGTCTTTAATATAGTAGAAAGGATTATCATTATCATTATTATTATTATTATTATTATTATTATTATTATTATCATCACTATTATTACTTTTTTTTTCTTCTTTCAAATTTGCTTCCATTTCTTGCCGAGTGTCTTCCCGACTCCTAGGGCAAAGAAACTCATAGTATACATTGGTAGGCCATTAAACTAAACTCAATAGTTCGTTCATTTAAAAAAATTTTTTTTTTTTAAGTTAAATTAAAATACATGGGTAGTAATAATTCTCACATCAACAATGCTCTTCTCAATACGTGTGATGTACCAGTTAAGATCCCTGGCTTACCATCCCTGCAAGAAGTGCAAAAGATTGTCTTCTTTTTCTTCTTCTTCTTATGATTAATTATATTATATTATTATTATTATTATTATTATTATTATTATTATATTATTATTATTATTATTAATAATAATGTTATTGTTGCTTTGTTTTATATGAGCTGCTCCAAGTCCTCAATCAGAGAGCTCAAGTGACAACATGTTGAACCACTTTACTGTGGCTGTTATTAATGATTATCAACGATATATTTTATGGGAAGGAGACCCAAATCGCAGAAATAAGATTCTGTTGGATTTGAAATCGAGCATTTTCAAGTTGACAGGGAGAACAATTTTTTCCTAGTTCCGATATCTTGGAGTTTCCTGGTATTGACAATTGTGTTTAAGAACATCACCA
>NC_043010.1:57655045-57662545 GCF_006345805.1 Octopus sinensis | reverse complement strand
ATGCTGGACATGCACGATGCGTGCAGAGCGGTTCGTCGCTCTGCCGCATCTGGCAGCCCCGTGTCTCGAGCCATGCCTATAGAGCTTATCCCGAACGGGTAGCGCTTCTCGGTAGCACCGCCAGGCCAGGGATCTCTGGAATTGTCCATAGTCCCGGGCCGAAAGTCGTTTGAAAAACAGGCGGGTAGTATTCCATAGATAGATAGATAGATAGATAGATAGATAGATAGATAGATAGATAGATAGATAGATAGATAAATAGATAGATAGATAGATAGATAGATAGATAGATAGATAGATAGATAGATAAATAGATAGATAGAAAGAGAGAGAGAAATAGATAGATAGATAGATAGATAAATAGATATAGAGAGAGAGAGAGAGAGAGAGAGAAATAGATAATAGAAGGAGAATGAGAGCAAACATAGATGCTTCTATACACACATAAATTTCTACACATATACATTTACACTTATACACATATTTACACTAAACATACAGACTTATGAACATATACACATAAATAATCTTAAAACACCAAGGAGATTCACTGTTGAAATATTTCAGTACAAAATGTAGAATTTAGATATTTATGATACAAAAAGACCTGACTGTAACTTTGAAGTGGCTTTAAGACAGCATTCAGGAATATTTGAACTTGTAGACATTCTTTTCATGCAATAAATATATAACAACCATCATTACAAATTACAAACTACTGTAATGACCAATATTAATACTATAACCAGCAATACTACTCTAGGCACAAGGCCTGAAATTTTGGCGGAGAGGGCCAGTCAATTAGATCGATCCCCAGTACGCAACAGGTATCGACCCCAAAAGAATGAAAGGTAAAGGTGACCTTGGTGGAATTTTCACTCAGAACTTAAAGACAGGTGAAATACCTGTTTCTTTATTACCTACAAGGGGCTAAACATAGAGGGGCAAACAAGGACAGACAAATGGATTAAGTTGATTACATCAACCCCAGTGCGTAACTGGTATTTATTTAATTGACCCCGAAAGGATGAAAGGCAAAGTTGACCTCGGCGGAATTTGAACTCAGAACGTAGCGGCCGATGAAATACCACTAAGCGTTTCACCCGGTGTGCTAACACTTCTGCCAGCTTGCTGCCTTACCAATACTAAATGATATAAACTCTAACACAAACCATTACAACCACCAACACTATTTATTATAAACTATATTTACAACTTCTATAACCACCACTACTACTTATGATAACCAAAAATACTAATTGTTATATTCACCAACACTAATTATTATAACCACTAACACTAAACACTGTAACCAGAGCTATTATTACCATCAATACTAACTTCTACAACCACCAATACTAAATATTATAAGCACTAACATGAACTCTCATAACCACCTACACACTGTTATAATCAATACTAACTACTTTAACCAATAACAGTAGCTATTATAACTACTAATACTTGACTACTGTAACCACTAACACAAAGTATTATATGCAATACTAAGGTGGTGATTGGCAGAATCGTTAGCACGCTGGCTGATATGCTTAGCAGTATTTCGTTTGTCTTCACGTTCTGAGTTCCAATTCTGTCAAGGTTGACTTTGCTTTTCATCCTGTTGGGGTCGATAAATTAAGTACCAGTTGCATACTGGAGCTGATCTAATTGACTAGCCCCTACCCCCAAAATTTCGGGCCTTTTGCCTAGGGTAGAAAAGATTATATCCAATACTAACAACTATTTCTACTGACACAATTATTATAACCAATACTAAATATTATAACCACCAATACTAACAACTACAAATTCTAATAAGATTCATGCGCATTAACAATTATAACCACCAGTACTAATATAATCACCAACACTCCTGTAACCAGTACTAACTATTATAACCACTAACACTACAACAAATAATACTAACTATTGTAACATATACTAACTATTATAACCAATACTAATTACCATAACTGCTAATGCTAAATATTATAACCACTGGTATTAACAATTATAACCAACACCAATTGTTATAACCACTGACACTAATTATGAACACTAATACTAACTAATTTAACCATTAATACTAATGTAACCAGAAATGATAACTACTATGGCTCCATCATTAAATTCTATAACCACCAAACACTATTATAACTATAAACATTTACTATTATAACTAAAGAATAACCTAATTATTATAACCACCAATACTAATGTCTATAGCTATGTGTCAATATATTTCTATAATATCTTATTTCTCATGTAAAAGTGATTCCATATTCGCCCACCTCTTGTGTCACCCGTCACCTGATACATTGAACGCAGCTTCACTGCATCTTTCATATTTTCATTTGCAAAAAACTTTCTAAAACACTAACATTTTGAAAAAACAAGAATTCACTCAGAAATCAGTGAGAAAAAAAAATGTAGATGGATTTCTAGAAATCATCGATAAATGACAAAAACAAAAAACTGTGAACTTTGTAGCTTTAGTAGTTTGTGAAATATCAAAGTGGACAGTGAAGCAAGCAAGCAAACAGTAAACTGTAAAAAAAGTGAAGCACCTAATTTTTTTATTGTTGGATTCATTGGAATGATGAAAGAGGTGCAAGATAAACTTACACACATACACTTACATGTCACATAATCTTACATGTCACAAGCACATACATTCACACATTCCTAAGTGTCACTCATATATATACACACACTCTGATGTGTCATGCATGCATACATGCAGTCACATGTGTCAAATATACATACATGCACAGATGCAATCTTACATGTCACGTGCAGGCACACACATTCACACACACATTCTTATATGCCACACACACACACACACATATATTAGGTGGTTGCGTGGTAAGGAGCTTGCTTCTCATCCAAATGGTTCCAGGTTCAATCCTTCTGCATGGCACCTTGAGCAAGTGTTTTCTATTATACCATGTTAACAACAAGAAAAACACATTGGATAGTGTAGACTTAGTTACATTGAAGCAAACACATGATGGTCACAGTTGGAAAGCCATTGACCACAGGTCTGCCAAAACAGGGATTACTTGGGGTTACACAACAACAACCACAACAATGACCCAATCTGGATCTCAGCTACATTGAAGTCAGAGCGGCAAAAACCTAAAATTACAGTTATTATTAAACTAATACTAACACGAAAACCAATAACAGTGTGGCTAACAGTAATAATTATAATAATAATTGCTGTAATACTACTAATTGATAACAACCACAACAACAATAGTAACAGTGAAACAAAATCCTGGACTTGGTTAAAAAAAGGGCAATTAAAAAAAGAAACAGAGCCTAATTGTAGCAGCCCAAGATCAAGCAATGAAAACAAACAACTTGAGGAAAGAATATATATGGAGAGAATGTGTCAGAAAAAGGTAGAGCCTGCAGAATTTGGAATGTGACAGTCGTACACATTGTGGCAGAATGCCCCAAGTTGGTACAGGAAGAATATAAGAAATGGAGGCATGACCAGGTTGTAAAAGTTTTACACTGGAAACTGTACCAGAAATGGGGATTTGAAGTTTGAATTACATGGTACAA
The DNA here is from genome assembly GCF_006345805.1 of Octopus sinensis. NCBI lineage: Eukaryota > Metazoa > Mollusca > Cephalopoda > Octopoda > Octopodidae > Octopus > Octopus sinensis. The sequence continues at coordinate 57,658,969 of NC_043010.1, read as the reverse complement.
TCATCGAGTCAAAAGAGTATTGGAGTTGGAAAAATGTAAGATTTTGTGGACTTTCCTATTCAGTAAATAATAGACCAGACATAACAATTATAGATAAGGAAAAGCAAACTTGCTTCCTGATCGACCCATCATACCTGTTTGATTCCAGGATTGTAAAGAAAGAAGAAAAACAAAAACATGCAATCCCTTCAAATTTGAAATAGAAAAAATTTGGAGCATGAGAACAGTAAAGGTCATACAGTTCTATATTTAAGAGATGAGGAATTGTGTACATTATTTACATTTGACAGATATTTGTCCTCATCTTGTTTGTTATTAACACAACTTTTCGGCTGATATATCCTCCTGCCTTCATCAGGTGTCTTGGCAAAATTTTGAACCTGGGTTGTCATTCCTAAGGTATTTTTTGATGTTGTTGTTATTATTATTATTATTATTATTATTATTATTATTATTATTATTATTATTATTATTGTCATCATCATCATCATCATCATTATTGTTCAGGTCACTGCTTGGAATCAAACTCGGCATCTTGGAGTTAGTAGCCTGCGCTCTTAACCACTGCACCATATGCCCATGGGCATATGGCGTAAGGGTTAAGAGTGCGGGCTACTAACCTTAAGATTCCATATTCAATTCCAAGCAGTGACCTAAATAATAATAATATAATAATAATAATAATAATAATAATAATAATAACAACATTGAAAAATACCTTAGGAATAAGAACCCAGGTTTGAAATTTCCCCAAGACACCTGATGAAGGCTGGAGGGTATATCAACTGAAACATTGTGTTAACAACAAACAAGATGAGGACAAATATCTGTCAAATGTAAATAATGTAAATAAAGTAAAGGTCAAGCCTCAAATAATCAGTGTGTTGGAGACAGTAAATAAAGCTATAGACAAATGGTTGAAAGAGATTGAATTAGAATGCCCGGTAGAGCTCCTACAAAAAGTTGGTCTGTCAGGGACAGTAAGGATTATCAGAAGGGTTCAAAGCACTTGAAAGACAGCTGAAAACCTGTGGATACCTAAAGTTACAGGCAGTAAACTGCTATCCACATAATCCTTATCAGGAATAACACCCAACCTGAGAGAAACCAAAATAATAATAATCCTTTCTGTTATAAGCACAAGGCCTGAAATTTTGAGGGAGGGGGGAAGTCGATTACATCAGCCCAGTATACAACTGGTACTTATATTATCGACCCCCAAAAGGATGAAAAGCAAAGTCGACCTTGGCAGAATTTGAACTCAGAGCATAAAAACAGATGAGATGCTGCTGTCCATTTTGCCCAGCCTGCTAATGATTCTGTCTTGGTTTCGTATTTGGGACACAAGGCCAGAAATTTTGGGGTGGGGGCCAAGTCAGTTACATTGCCCCTAGTGCTCAACTGCTAATTATTTTATTGACCCCAAAAATATGAAAGGTAAAGTCAACCTTGGTGGAATTTAAAACTCAGAACATAAAGATAGACAAAATGCCATTAAGCTATTTGCCCAGGCTGCAACTGATTCTGCCAGCTTGATGTAGTTTACAAGGTGTTTACCAGAAGATTTGAGACATTTTCAGGAGTGACATTTATTAATTTCAAATAAATACAAAACTCTGATCCCCTTCAAAGTATGATCCTCTGACTTCAAAGCACTTGTAGCACTCCAGCTACTTCATGAAGGCCCCATGGAAGTCGTCCAAAGGGAAGGTGTCTAGGACCCTTGTCACAGCCTCCTTCATCTTCACAATATCTTCAAACCAAGCTGTTGCTGAGGTTTTCTTTCAACTTGGAGAACAACCAAAAGTCAGAGAGAGCAAGTCTTGACTGTAGGAATGGTAAGGGACAGTTTTGATGCCCACCTCTGTCAAGTAGGGGGTTACCAGGATGGAATTGGGGACTGGTGCATTGTCCTGGTGCTGGTACCACCAACCTAAGTGGAAGAGTTCTGACCTTTTGTACCAAAATCTCTTCCTGAACCCTCTCAAAACCTCCACAAACCACAATTTGTTGATCGTTTGACCAGTGGGAACCCAGTGGATTTAGATGATGCTGTCAAATAAGGGGATCATCATGAGCTTCCTAGGTGGACTTGCTTTTCCTGGTCTCCTTGGGTCTGGGGCAGCCAGGATGCGTCCATTGGACATTATATCTCTTGACCTTTGGATCATAATAATAGAGCCAGCTGACATCGTAGGTCACCAGAGATTGAAGAACCCTTAGAGTGGAGATAATGAGCTCAACCATCTCCTGTTGTCCCCAATGCGTCTTTCCTTCTGTTCATCGCTGAGTACCTTTGGAACAAACTCTGCTCAAATTTCACACATGGTCAGATCTTTCTGAATAATTCTGTGTACAGTTGCTGTACCAATTCCAAACTGTTGGCTTATTGTCTTTACAGACACATGATGGTCTTCATCCAGAAGATTGCAAATTCTCTCCACCACCTCTGGTGTCCTCTCCCTCCCACACCTCACCTCTTAAGAAGTCTCATAACTTCTGGAATGCACCTTCTACTTTATCAGTCCCAAAATGATGAAAGGCAATGTTGACCACAACAGAATTTGAACCCTGAATGTTAAGAGCCAGAAGAAATGCTGCCAAATGTTTTATCAAACGCGCTAAGAATTCTGGCAGTTTGCCATCTTAATAATAGTTCTCAGTATCTCAGGAAGCTGGATGTGACCTGGTGTGAAGGACACACATTCCAAGTGTAAACCATCTGTGTAGGGGACCATTTGATAATAAGAGTAACAACAGTTATAATTGTAATTCTAGTAGATATGGTATCAACAATACCAACAGGGTGGTGTGAATAATAGTGGTGGGGGTAGTAGTGTACATGCGAGGTGGTGTGGGTGATAGTGGAGCAGGAGGCTGGGGGAAGGTAGAGTTGGATGTCATTAAATATCCCAGCTGTTTTGGTGATACTGATGATGATGGTGGTGGGGGTGATAATAGCAGTAATGGTCATGGAGGTGGTGGTGGTGGTGGTGGTGGCGGCAGTGACAATGTTGTTATTGTTGTTGTTGGTGGTGGTGTTAGTGATGGTGTTGGTGGTGGTGGTCATATATTAACTTCCAGTCATGAAATCGATTGGCATGGCGTCTATATAAATTGGCGACACTGATCAGAATAAACACCACCACATCACATCAAAGACTCACAGTAGTTTAGTCCCGTTTTTATAGATTCAGGACAGATATGATGACAGTTAGCAATAGCTTCCTGGTCTGAGACAGCAACCTGCCAGAATCAGAAAGATGCTGGGCAAAGCGCTTAGCAGCAGTTCATCCATCTTTAGGTTATGAGTTCAAATTCCACTGAGGTCCACTTTCCCTTTCAAGCATTTTTGGCTCAATGAAATAAGAACCAATCAAGAAGCAAACCTACTGGCCTTGTGCCTATAATGGGAAACCAATCTATTCCAAGTCTCTCATGTACTTTGATTGGTCACTGGCAGAAAGGAGACAGACAATTGGTCAGTTAGCAAATTTACAGAAGAATGAAATCTGATTGGTCGAACTCTGCAGCAACATTACTCAACTGCCCACCAGCATACATGCACTCATATATTATGTGAGTGTCTCTGTATAGGTATACAAATTTGTGTGTATGTATGCGTGTGTGTGTATATATATATATATATATATATATATATATTACATATACACACACACACACTTATATATATATATACACACACACACATACATATATTATATATAAATACATCATCATTTAACGTCTGCATTCCATGCTAGTATGGGTGGGACAGTACCAAAAGAGCCAACCAGGCCAAAGCCTGCACCAGACTTCTGTAACTGTTTTGGCAGGATTCTTACAGATGGATGCCCTTCCTAATACCAACCACTCAGTAGAGTGGACTTGGTGCTCTTTACGTGGCACAAGCACAGGCGAGGT
>NC_043010.1:57637545-57650045 GCF_006345805.1 Octopus sinensis | reverse complement strand
GGCAGCAGCAGTGGTGTTGGCAGTGGTGGTGGTGGTGGTTCTGGTGGAGTACCTGAGATCATGAAGGGCATAGAGAAAGACAATTAAAAATAGAAAAAGACAGAAAGAGGGAAGTTGAGAAAGAAGGAAAGAAAGAAAGAAAAGAAAGAGTGTGGGTGAAAAAGAGAAAGAAACAGATTGAGTAGGAGAGAGAGTGTGAGAAAGGGAGAGAGAGATTAAGTGAGTAGGGAGAGAGAGAGAGGGAGTGAGTGTTTATAAATTGGCTCTCTTGGAATATATCTATATATATTGATCAGCTGCAATATAAATTCTGGCAGAATTATGGTGGTTTGCAGTGTATTCAGCGGGGACTTTGGTAAGAATCTCAAACATAATATAATAGTGGAGAACTAATAGTATTGGCACCAGTCCAAATTCTTGCTTAGAACACTCAAGACATGGAAGCACAATGTTGAAGGTACAGACATTTTCTTGTAAAGATTTTCTCCTTGAAATATTCAAGGATTCTTTTTAACGACAATTTGGTCATTATTCCCTCATTACAAGAATGAACTCTGATACATCTACATGGGGTTTTTGAAGAAACTTTGAATCATTTTCATTAAATTTTTGTATCAGTGGAGAATTTCCTAAAAATTTTCAAAGAATAAATGGTTCAGTAACATTTTGAGAACAACCAACAATTTAGGTGTATTTTTATTGTTTAAGCTCTAAATTCATAAAATGCTGAGCAATAATAATAATAATAATAATAATAATAATAATAATAATAATAATAATAATAATAATAATGATAATAATAATATAATAATGATAATGATGGTAATAACAATATATAATATATAATTATATAATAATAATAATAATAATAATAATAATATATAATAATGATAATGATGATAATAATGATATATAATATATAATTATATAAAAATAATATATAATAATAATAATAATAATAATAATAACTTAGCCAAAGCAGTGAAGAGAACTAAGATGACAGTTATTCCTGCAGTAATTGGTGCTCTTGGCACAACACCCAAACTGCTGCCAAAGAGGCAGAAGGATTTTGGAAAAGGGATTTGCATTGTTGACCTGCAGAAAAGTGCAATCCTGTATTCTGCAGGAATCGTAAGAAAAGCAAAGCCAATCTGATCAACATTGGAACTAAAAATGTAAGAGTTGCAAAAATATTATTAAGCACTTACTCCTGATGTTCAAACATTTTTTTCCAATCACCACGGTCAATAATAATAATAATAATAATCCTTTTACCTATGGCAACAATCCTTGAAGTGGGGCTTAAGCAATTACATCAACTCTAGTGCTCAACTGGTGCTTATTTTCTCAACCATGAAAGGGTGAAAGTAAAGTTGACATTGGTGGAATTTGAACTCAGAATGCAAAGACAGAAGGCATGCCACGAAGCATTATGTCTGACATGCTAACCGATTCTGCCAGTTTGCTGCAAAAGTGATAATAACAATAGTTTCAAATTTTGGCACAAGGCCTGCAATTTCAGTGTTCAACTGATACTTATTTTATTGACCCCGAATGGATGAAAGGTGAAGTCGACCTCAGAAGAATTTGAACTTGGAACATAAAGCCAGAAAAAAAAGCAGCATTTTGTTCAGCATGCCAATGATTCTGCCAGCTCAATGCAATGCAATAATAATAATAATGATGATAATAATAAACAGAGCTCAGTGCGAAAAACTAGATAATAGGTATCAACACTCTAGTCATCCCAGTTATAAGTTACAGCTATAATATTCTTAACTAGATTCTAAATGAACTAATCAAAATAGACAAGAAAACAAGAAAAATAATGACAGGATTTAGGACGCATCACCCAAAATCTGACTTTGAAAGGTTATATATATGCAACGCATCGAAGGTGGTAGAGGCCTTATACATCTAGAAAACAATAATGATAAGAAGAAGAAGAAAAAGAAGTGCTTCAAATTTTGGCCTAAAGCCAGGAAATTTGTGGAGAGGGTTAAGTTGATTACATTGACCCAGGACTTGAGTGGTACTCTATGTTGTCCAGCCTGAAAGTATGTGAGGTAAAGTTGACCGCAGCAGCATTTGGACTCTGAAAATAGAGTTTAAAAAATGCTACTAAATGGTTTGTGTTATACATTTATGATTCTGTCAGCTCTCTACCTGAATGATGATGATGATCATCATGAGGATGATGATGATGGTGGTCTTTTCTTTATTAGCAAGAAGAGCTTAAAGAGATACTGAAAAATTCTAAATATTCTGTCGGGGTTTACAAAGAAGATTGTGATGAATATGTTATAGAAAACCAAGAGAAGAGAGTCGAATATTTTACATATTATATAAATAGATGAATTAAGATTTTAAAAGTGCAATTATTTTCAGAGAAAACAAATAAATTTGATAAACCACAGAATAATTAAAACAAGCTACAATTAGAAGGAAATATAAGAGACTTCTGGTCATGTTAATGGATGATCTTACATCTTTGTCTGCCAATATTCTGAATGTTTCCTTGTCAATCCAAAAGTGCCACTCAGCAGTTTTTCAGTTGATTGTGTTTAAAAAAAAAACACACCAACATTCTAATTCTTTATAGAATGTTCTGTTTTGACTAACGACCAATCTTTTACATGTTGTCTCTATTCTACACTTAATTGTACTTGTGTTATTTTTACCTCTTTGGAACGTCCCTGGCACCAAAGATATTTCATTTTGTCACTTAATTGTCTGTTTGCTCTCCAAAGGACATTCAATCTTCATTCGTATTTTCCTGAGGAGGTCTAACGTTGTTGTTTCAAACAAATTTCTGCTCCTCTCCTCTTTTCATTGTTTTCTCTTGACTTTTCTTTTCTGAGATTATTTTTCTTTCTTTTTTCAAAGTTCTCCCTCAACAGTTTCTTTATTTTCCTCTCTTACCATTATTTCTTCCATATCACACACTGATGGAATGGTACTACTGGTTGCTTCTGTTAAAAGACTAAATATTTCTTCATTTATTTGTAATACTGGTGATAAAGCTGTTTCTCCTGTCATTCCCAGACTTTTGGCCAACAGGCCTCAGGAAATAGGGACTTTTTGGTCTTTTTGCTATCTTGGCTTTTCTTTGATGCTTCTTCTTCTTCTCTTCTTCTTCTTCTTCTTCTTCTTCTTCTTCTTCTTCTTCTTCTTCTTCTTCTTCTTCTTCTTCTTTTTCTTCTTCTTCTTCTTCTTATTATTATTATTATTGAGTGAGAGAGCAGTGCATGCCATCAAAGTGACACTGGGGTAAAATATACGAAGTCCAATATACCCATCATGACTACCCGTCTGATAAGGGTACACCAGGCACATACATCACAACCATATGTGCGCGACATGGTGATCTCATATTAAGATAAACAGCACATGACCTTGCAGGTGGGGCCCAGTTAGAATTTTTTTCAGGTTGAGTAGCCCATCCCGCTCAAAAGGTCCCTGAATAAGGGTTGTTTAAGGATGTTGAAAGAACCACCCATGTTTCCAAAGGTGAATTATTCAAACCCCAAAGAATCCCTCTCAACACATGGCTATGATGCTCTCCCACTACTTCTGCTTGTGATCAGAGATGCACATATCGTCAGCCACTAAGGGACATGCTCAACTGGTTAAGGTCAAACAACTGACAAGCAAAACTGTGGTATTGAGCAGAATATTTGCTGTAGCCCATCTTTTATACCAAGACAAAACAATGTACATGATGACACTTCCAATCAGTTAAGATCAGAAGCCATGAGAGCCACTGCCTGGTACTGCATCAGGGCATTTATTATTATTATTATTATTATTATTATTATTATTATTATTATTATTATTGCCTTTGCACAGCTTCTAATGCTGGAGATGTACTATTGGTCTCCAAGACAAGAAGCTCTGAGATGATTCTTACCCCAATAAATGTTGCCACTAAAAATTTCTGCCATCAGTCCCATGTTCTTTGTCTCATAACCTTCACCTGGGCCTAGTTTCTGTATTGTTATGGAGGCTTCTGGGGTGGAGGGCCTCAGGATTTACAAATTCATTTTGAGGCCCCCTGACAACATACCACCTTTCATTAGTCCTTCTTTGACCCCTCTCTCATACTGTGATACAGAAGTGACTACTAGCCATGGAACTATGTGAGTTCTGATGTCTTTTATTTCCACTCTTGTGTTTCTGTGACCCATATCCTGGGGCACAAACATATAGGAAGAGGTATGTCTTAGAATTTCAACAAGTGCTTTCAGTTGAGTCTTCAGTTTTGAAGTCACATCAGATGATTCCATAACATTTCCATTTTTGGTTGAAAGGATTTTTTCTGAGACATCCTGAAGTACCTGTAATAAATCTTATTGAGAGACATACTTAAGTCGAGTTCCAGTTTTGTTAAAATACATAATGTTATATATAATTTTTCTTTTTGCTCATTCTTGAATTAGCTAATGAATCAAAGAAATACTATTTGGTCTTACAAAATTCTCCCATAAAAATTTACTTTCACACAATTACTATATGATGTTGTTACTATTGCCATCTTCAAAACTACCTGTTAGATTGTTTGGAATATTTTTATGTACTAATTGTTCATTTAATTGTTTGTTCTTTGCTTCTTTCTATTCATTCAGTTGTATATTTTGTTTTTGTGTTGTTCTCTGTCTCTTCATCAGCCGTTGCAATGTTCTCTCTTGCTTGGTGACCATTTCAAAAAAGAAAAATGTTGTCTGCAAATAAATAAGAAAACATTCTTTTTAATTGTCTATACCCTAAGTATTGAAGGCAAGCATGTCTCGGAATCTTATAATCCTTTTTTAGCAAGTAGTCTAAGGAAAATTCATTGGGTAATGATATGAATATGTTCTGGTTTCAGGGGAAAATGAATACACATGTGTACACTTCAAGAACCAGTAATAATAATGATGATGGTGATGTTGATGATGATGCTGACAGTACTAATAATAAACTTTCCAAAAAGGCCTACACACACACACATGCACACACACACACACACACACACACACACCACACACACACACACACACCACACACACACACACACAAGTATTTATATGTGGCACCTATTTACAACCAGCTGAACTGTGCTTTTACAAGGCACTTATTTCCATCTGGAGTAGTGGATTGTCCCAGGGCATCAAGGTGGGTTTAGAGCATTGTACCTCCACATGGTACTTATTTACAGTTAGTTCAATCAAGAGAGAAATAATGTTCTTCAGGGAAAAAAGTAAGATGCACAGAATGGTTGGTTTTCCTTTTTCTCTTTCTTTACATGCTGAGTCTCATCATCATCATCATCATCATCATCATCATCATCATCGTTTAACGTCCGTTTTCCATGCTAGCATGGGTTGGACGGTTCAACTGGGGTCTGGGAAGCCAGGGGCTGCACCAGGCTCCAGTCTGATCTGGCAGTGTTTCTACAGCTGGATGCCCTTTCTAACGCCAACCACTCCACGAGTGTAGTGGGTGCTTTTTACGTGCCACCTGCACAGGTGCTAGGGGAGTCTGGCATCGGCCACGATCGGTTGGTGCTTTTAACATGCCACTGGCACGGAAGCCAGCCAAGGTGGTGCTGGCATTGGCCATGTTCGGATGGTGCTTTTTATGTGCCACCGGCACTGAAGCCAGTCGAGGCGGCGCTATGAAATGATGCGGACAACTGACTGAACATTCAGCCTGTTTTAGTTATGGTACTGGAGGCAAACATGCCCCCCCTCACAAACACACACACATATGCAAGTGTGTAGGGAAATATACATATACAAACAGAAAGAGAGAGAGAGAGAGAGAGAGAAAAGGAAAGACATTATGATTTATATATTAAACATGATTGACCTAAACACTTTCTCTCTTCTCATATACATTAAGAGAAAGAGGGAGGGAGAGAGAAAGAGAGAGAGAAAGAGGAAAGGAAGGGAGGGAGAGAGAGAGGGAGGGAGGGAGAGAGAGATAGAGAGAGAAAGAAATGAAAAGGAAGAGAGAGGGAGAGACAGAGAAAGAAATGAAAAGGAAGGGAGGGAGAGAGAGAGAGAAAGAAAGAAAAGGAAAGGAAGGGAGGGAGAAAGAGAAGGAGAAAGAAAGAAAGAAAGAAAGAAAGAAAGAAAGAAAGAAAAGAAAGATAAGAAGAAAGAAAGAAAGAAGAAAGAAAGAAAGAAAGAAAGAAAGAAAGAAAGAAAGAAAGAAAGAAAGAAAGAAAGAAAGAAAGAAAGAAAGGGAGGGAGAGAGAGAGAGAGAGAGAGATATACTAGAATGAGAGAAACTTCAAAATGTCTGATGTGCATTAAGTCAGCATGAAATCAGCAATGCCAAAATGGGCAGCGCCAAGAGAGCTGTGCCAAAACATCCCCTAGCCAAGGTGATGACGTTTAGCAGGTTCTTTGTGACTGGTGAGAAGAGTGATGCTTTGATTAGAAATTTGCAGGTCAACAAGACTGGCAGGAAAGACATGAGCTGGGAAGAGAGGATTCCAGACGGATAATATTCTGAGGTGGAAGGACTGAAAAGGGGTGGTTTGTGCAAATAAAGGAGACATTTGAATAGGAGTGTCAAGTGGAGGAAGTATTGTTGTTGTTGCTGTTTGGCCCCAGTTCCACTCGAAGCAAATGGATCTCTGACAGAGAGTATTTCCGCTCTAATCATCCAATCCTTATTTTATGACACAGTGTACCTTGGACTGCATTGTTTAATATGTCATCCTCTATCTTTTGTTGTGTGATAGGAGATTTGGTTCCTATTTCTAGCAGGTCGAGTGAATGTTCTAGTGGCTTCTTCTTGGGTGAAAAATGTTGTTTATTGAAGCAGCAGGCCGGCACCTTGTCAACCCACCTCACCTAACTACAACTCAGAAATATTGGAATTACTTTGGAAAATTAATAGAATTTTAAAAAGGAAAGGAGAAAAAATAAAAGAAAAATAAGAGGAAGATAAAAATAAAAAAAGGGTCACGGATATAAAAAAAAATATTTTAAAGAACTCAGAAAATATAATAAAAGAAAAATGGGGAAAGAATTAAAATAGGAAAATTTTAAATAAAAATATTGAAAAACAGAAAACAAGATTAGTTATTTCACTCTAGGTCTCCCTCTCTCTCTCTCTCCCTTTCTCTCTCTCTCCCTTTCTCTCTCTCTCTTTCTCTCTCTCTCATTTTCTCTGGTGTTAAATGAAAACTCAAAGAGAAAAATCAGATGATTTCAATGAAGAAGTGAATAAATTCCTGTTGAGACCATCTGAATGGAACCAGAAAGAAATGGTAAAAAAAAAAGAGAGAGAGAGGAGAGGGTAGGGGTGGGGGTGTTGATGGAGGAGTTTGAAGGAGAAAAGGAGAGAGAGAGCGAGAGAGTGATGTAGTGGAAATAAAAGTCTGCACATCCATACCAATAAACTAGCTTTAACTGACTCCTTATCTGTGTAGCAGACATGGCTTCTAGGAAACTGGAATTTACCATTCTTAAGACAGAGAGAGAGAGAGGGGGTGGGGGATGTGAGTGGGGGGGAGGGAGTGCATGCAGAGGTAAAGTGTTGAGCTGTAGCCTGTAAATCCCATGGCAAATAATTGATGGCAAACTGTTTCAGGCATGTGAAGGGTGGAAGGTTGGGGGGGAGGGGAAGAAAAAGAGGAGGAGGATGAGGGGGAGGCGGTGGTGGTGGTGAATGTGGCTCTTCTTTTATTAGACAGTTTCTTTTTTTTTATATTTCTTTATCTTTCATGCAAAGTGGATGGTGAACAACAACAATAATAATAACAACAACAATAGTGGTAACAGTAGCAAGGATAACAGTAACAACAAAACAACAACAACAACAGCAATAATGATAATAATAATAATAATAATAATAATAACAACAACAACAACAGTAACAGCAACGTCAGTCATACCAGCAACAACAATAGTAACAGCAGAAAGGGTAACAACAACAACAACAACAACAACAACGATGATGATGATGATGATGACAATAATAATAATGATAACAACAGTAACAGCAACAACAACAACAACAACACAAATAACAAGAAAAGTAAAAAATGAGAGAAAAATATATGAAGTCCAGAAAAAGTGGAAAATAGAACAAAAAATGTATTAACTTCATTAAAATGCACACACACACACACACACACACACACATGCACAAGCTTATACACATGTGCATGCATAGACATACATATACACACGCACTTACAGACACACCAACACATACATGCATTTACATATGGATCACACACACTTTGAAACACACCAACACACATGTGCGCACACACACACAAACATGCGCACACACACACACATTCAGATGCATAGTCTTAGACACGCACACAGACACACATGCTAATACGCTCACACACATATGGACACAACACATAAAAATTTATACATACACAATCATACATATCAACAAACCAATATATATGTACACACACACACACACACACACACACGTATACACATACATAGCCACATCAATGCCTACATTCTTATAGATATACACATACACATACCTATGCACACATATATACAGACACAACAAAATATACATAGATATATAGACACATCAAAACATACACACACATAGAGATACACTAATACATACACACACATACGCACACCATCAAATACATATAGATACACTCATACACATACGAAGCCAGTCATAGTTCCACCCTGTGGGTCCATTTTGACTTATTCACACATGCACACACACACACACACATGCACACACACACTCCTATGTCACATATAAACTTGGTTGTCACCATAACCACTGGTAGTTTAGGTGGACATAGGCAGAGGAGGAGGAGGAGGAGAATCGAGAGAAATGAGAAACAGAGTGAGGGAAAGAGCAGTTATATGCACACACTCACACACACACACACACAGACATATATATGTATATATAAAATAGATGCATATATATGTATGTATATTTATGTCACACACATATATACATACGCACACACACGTATACATATATAAATATATATATGTGTGTATATATGTAAATATGTATGTATATTCATGCACACATATATGATAGGCAGAGAGAGAGATAGAGAGAGTAAAGAGTAATATAAAAAAAGAGTAGGAGAGTAAGGGAGAGAGAGAGAGACAGGAGAAGTTATTTCCTCAATTCCATTTGCAAGCCGTACATGATGGAGCATTATTTTTATTACATTGTTACTGAGAGGAAATTCACTCTGCCCTCCAGCATCTCTCATACATTCCTGTTACCTTCTGGAAAATCTCATCAATGAAGACCTGAGGCTGTGTAAGCAGCCACACAACTTACACGGCGCTGATTGCCAAAGTTGGAGATCTTCGAACAATAAACTGGTCGTGTTTCTTTCTTTCTAACATTCATTTCTGAAGTATCAACTAATAAGGTGTAGCAGTTTGCACTCATTGGGGCTAATTGTTAGCTGTACTGGCATTAGCAACACAACAGATGAGGTCAGAGTCATTAGCAACTCTGTAAGCCTGTTTATGATCATTAGCAAAGTAACAGGTGTTGCTAATGACATTAGCAGCACAGCAGATGAGTTTGTGTTAACAAAGGTATTGTTGCAGTAATTAGCAAAGCCAGAGATGAGAGAGAGGGGGGATATTCCGTTAGCACCACAACAGAGACAATTATAAAATTTAGCATCACAACCAAAGTCAGTATTGTCACTTGCCAAACAACATCTGTAGTTATAGCCATTAGCACACAAGAAACATTGATATAATCATTCTCAACATACTATCTGTTGCTAATAATTAGCTAACCCAACTGAGCTATTGATAATACAAATGATGCAGTCTTAATCATAGTGTTTGAGTCATTAGCAACGCAAAAGGTATGACTGACCATAAGCAACAGAGCTGATTCACCTGATTAAATGCAACACAACAGATATGTCACCAGGTATTAGCAACACAAGATGTTACTAATTATTAGCAACACTGCAGATGTATTTCTAACCATCAACAACAGAAAAATAAAATATTTGAATAAGTTTATACAACTCCATGAGAATCTGAGTTGCAAATGTTTCTCTGTGCATCAGTTTATTAATCTGTTGTTTCATTGGTTTTATTCCTTGCGCTGTGGCAATGCTGGAGCATAATTATTTTGCAAGTATATCAATATGTACTCATTAATTTATTAATTATGGATATATATATATATATATATATTGCAACTTATTTCATTGATTGTTTAGCCAATCAGTTACTTGATTGATTAATTTATTTCAGTGATTAGGTGTACCAGGTAGTTTATCAAGGAACTGACCGGTGGCTTTATAAATTTCCAATTTAGACCATTTTATTAAACCATTTATTGCCTCCCTTCAACCATATTTAATCGTAAATGCCCAAAGAAAAGAGATTTTTCATTGATTTTTTTTATTCATTTTACATTCACATCATCATCATTTAATGTCCACTTTCCATGCTAGCATGGGTTGGACGATTTGACTGACTGAGGTCTGGTGAACCAGATGGCTGCATATATATATATAATATATATATATATATATATATACATATATATATATATATATCGCTGAGAAATGGGTAGATAAAGTAATTGAGGTAATCAGAGTAAGTGACAGAATACTTAAGATTAGATTAGTGCTTCGTCATAGTTTAGCAACCATTATATCAGCCTATGCTCCTCAGTCGGGGCTACCCGATGGACAGAAAGACCGATTCTATGACACTCTACTGCAGACTACCTCATTGACGAACGACAGAGACCTTATTTTTGTGGCTGGTGACTTCAATGGTCACGTTGGACGACATGCTGGGGGCTTCCATGGCGTACATGGAGGCTATGGCTATGGCTCCCGCAACGAGGAGGGAACCAGGCTGCTGGAGTTCTGCGATGCAAATAATCTTATGATTTGCAACACTAACTTCAGGAAACCTACCAGCCACCTAGTCACTTACCAATCGGGCCAACATACCAGCCAAATAGACTACATCCTTACAAGGCAAAGGGAGAGATGGCTGCTTATAAATGCCAAAACCTTCCCAGGTGAAGAATGTACCCCACAACATAGACTGGTAGTTAGTGACTTTAGGATCAGGACTAGGAGGACAACCAGAAGACGACAAATATGGAGAAGAAGGATCTGGAAGCTTAAAGATCCTGCAAATGGACAGAGATTTAGGGACATATTACTTGAAGCCTCTGACGAAGTAGAAGGGGATAGAGCATCACAGGGGGTAGAAGACAGCTGGACGTTTCTAAGGGACAACCTGCTGAGAGCCACTGACCAGATCTGTGGCTGGTGCAAAGTCCCCTCTCGACCTAGAATAACGTGGTGGTGGAACAATATTGTAGACAGGGCTATTAGAGAAAAGAGACAGGCTTGGAAGGTCTGGAAAAATGGGGGTAGCAGGGAATTGTATCAGACTGCCAAAAGAGAAGCTAGGAGACAGGTTTATTTAGCCAGAGGGGAAGCAGATAAGAAAAAATTTGCCAATGTTCTGCGCCGTGAGGACCAAAGACTGGAGGTGTTTCGTGTTGCAAGACAGTGTGTGAGAGAGAATCGTGATGTGGTAGGAGAGAAGTGTGTTCGCATGGAAGATGGTTCACTTGCGCTAAATGAGGATGCAAAGAGAGAGGTTTGGAGATGCCACTATGAAAGGTTGCTGAATGAAGAAAATGAATGGGATAAAGAGAGTCTGCCGAATGTTGACCCAACAGAGGGACCAGCTATCCGAGTTGATAGTTCTGTGGTAGCTAAGGCAATTAGAAGCATGAAGACAGGGAAAGCCCCAGGCCCATCAGGAATCACTGCAGAGATGCTCAAAATGTCTGGTAGTGTCGGCTATAGCCTAGTCACCCATATAGTTAATCAGGTGATACACAAAGGGGTCATACCCAATGACTGGTGTAGCAGTATAATAGTCAACTGCTACAAAGGTAAAGGTGATGCCCTAGATACAAATAACTACAGAGGTATCAAGCTGTTGGACCAGGTGATGAAGGTTACGGAGAGGATCATAGCCCAACTAATTGGAGAGAGAGTTAGTTTAGATGAGATGCAGTTTGGGTTTGTGCCAGGGAAAAGTACTACTGATGCTATATTCCTGGTAAGGCAGCTGCAGGAGAAATACCTAGCCAAAGATAAGCCCCTGTACCTGCTTTTGTTGACATGGAGAAAGCCTTCGACAGGGTCCCCCGATCCCTTATCTGGTGGTCAATGAGAAAACTAGGGATAGATGAATGGTTAGTGAGAGCTGTGCGGGCCATGTATAGGGACGCCGCTAGTAGGGTAAGGGTTGGAAATGAGTACAGTGAAGAATTCCGGGTAGAGGTTGGGGTCCACCAAGGCTCAGTACTCAGCCCCCTCCTATTTATCATAGTCCTCCAGGCAATAACGGAGGAATTCAAGACAGGATGCCCTTGGGAGCTCCTCTATGCTGATGACCTTGCTCTAATTGCTGAGTCGCTATCAGAACTGGAGGAGAAGTTTCAGGTGTGGAAACAAGGATTAG
>NC_043010.1:57590045-57625045 GCF_006345805.1 Octopus sinensis | reverse complement strand
CTTCATTTTGCATCTGTTATTGCTTCTAGCATTATAGCCGACTCATGAGACTTGCTGACTGAAGGGAACCTCTCTACTAATGGAGGTATGAATACAGTATTGGTTAGCATGGTGGTGAAAAAAACCACTGAGACAAAATACTTTGAAGTGAAAATTCTTCTGGATGAGACTGAGCAATCTCCCTTTGAATGGTTCCAGTTGTGTCTGAAAAGGGTCAGTTTATATATGTTTTCCATTCACTTGTCAGCAAGCGGGGAAGCCCATGTCTTCAACATTTTCTCATGAGGGCAAAAACTAAATACTTCACTTCTAAAGTTTAAGAAGTACCCCCACCTCCAGATCAAGTGAATTTGTTCGAGTCCTTGCCATGTTGAAAGCATCTTCCGCTTCTGTTGAGGTATGGTTTCAGGTTGTTCTGGCCACCAGCATCTTGACTATGGCTGTAGTAAAGAGATTATTTGCCTCCAGCCAGTAGGCCTGTTGAGTTGCTTAAACTGCTAAGAGTAATAATAGACATGAAAACTGTGGTAACTTTCTGACTAGCCATGACCAACAACTACATAACACACACACACACACACATATGTATGTGTGTGTGTATATATATGTATATATGTATACATACATATGTATATATATATATATATAGATAGATATATGAATGTGTATATATATGTGT
Source organism: Octopus sinensis (assembly GCF_006345805.1). NCBI lineage: Eukaryota > Metazoa > Mollusca > Cephalopoda > Octopoda > Octopodidae > Octopus > Octopus sinensis. The sequence continues at coordinate 57,624,366 of NC_043010.1, read as the reverse complement.
GTATATATTTATGTGTAAGAGATAGTTACTCTGCTTAAAGATTGCATAAATGGTTGCCCAAGTGTCTGTGTAGTACTCAACCACTTAGACTACATTAGGAGGTGTATGGAGTTCCATTGATTGAAAAAAACTGGAGGACTCCTCATAGAAACCTGACTGGATCCATTCAGGTTTTGCCTCTTTTCTTTGCGTGCAGATCTAAGCATCAGTGTGTGTGTGTGTATACATCTATGTGCATATATATATACATGTGGACGTGTAAATGTGTGTGTGTGTGTGTGTGTGTGTGGTGTAGAAGCAGTACTGTACAAGTCACACATCAAAAGAAGCTGTCAAACAGCCATTAAGGTGAATACAAAGAAATAGACAGATTCGCCACCTCCACCATCAACAACAACAACAACCACCACCACCACCACCACCATCCAATTATCTAATTACTTTTAACAATCTTCACATTGTTAAATCAGTTTTTTTCAAATTCCCTGGATTCTTGTTGTTTTCTAGTTTCTTTTTTGCCCCCCTCCCCCCTCCCTTATTTTCTCCTTCTTTCTCTCTTTTCCCCTTTTTTTTCTTTCTCTCTCTGTCTCTCTCATTCCTTTTCTCCTGCTATTTCCTCTCTCTCTTTCTCAATCCCTCTCTCTCTTGTCTTGTCTCTCCTCCCTCTCATCCTCATTCACTCTCCCTACCCCTCTTCTCTCTCTCTCTCTCTCTCTCTCATCCCCACCTCCTCTTCTTATCCCCCTTCCCTCCTCCCAAGTGACTTCTACCTCCTTACACTGCTCACCTCTACCCTTCCCCCCCAATTATCCAATCTACTCTAATACTCACCTCAATTATCCAATTTACCAGACACCTTCCTCTTCCCATCCCTCCCTCCTCTCCCCCCATACAAGACTACTTCTCGTTCCTCTCCCTCGCTCCCTCCAGCTCTCCACCACTTCACCACCACCACCACCACCACAACTATACCCTCATTATCAGTAAACCACACTACTAAACCACCATCACTATTATCACCACCACCATCACCACCACCACCACCACCACTGATACACCACTATACTTTAGTAAATTACAATCACCATTTTACTGAAATTTATTAATATCTTCCTAAATACTTCTCAACCAGTTTCTCATTAGTTTAAATACTGTTGATTGACACCAACACACCACCATCACCACCGTCCCACCACTATCACCATCATCCTCTACATTAAAACGTTCATCATTATCACCACGATCACACCATTACCAACACTATCATCACCACCATCACCGCAATTTCTTTTAAACTACACTGTCATTACACTGCCAGTAGACTATCACAAAACTGCCACAACACCGTCACTACACTGCTGCTACACTGCTGCTACACTGCCACTACACTGTCGCTACACTGTCACTACACTGTCCCTATACTGCCACTACACTGCCAATACACTATCACAATACTGCCGCTACACTGCCACTACACTGTCACTACACTGTCACTACACTGTCACTACACTGTCCCTATACTGCCACTACACTGCCAATACACTATCACAATACTGCCACTACACTGTCGCTACACTGTCCCTACACTGCCACTACACTGTCAATACACTGCCACAACACTGTCCCTACACTGCCACTACACTGTCAATACACTGTCCCTATACTGCCACTACACTGTCAATACACTGCCACAACACTGTCCCTACACTGCCACAACACTGTCCCTGCACTGCCTTGCTCAGCACTGATAACCACTGCATTTTCACTAACACTAACTATACACTGTCCCCTACTACACTACATATCCCCCATTGCACTGCCTCTGTCTACTTTAGCAACAACTACACTAGCATCTACTTCATATCACCACTCTGTGGATACAACTACCCTGTCCTCTAATATTACAACTGTGTTCTTACGTGTGTGTGTGTGTGTGTGTGTGTGTGTGTACATGCGTGTCTGTGCTTCCAGTCTGCCTACAACCTCCAAGACTGCAACATGTTTCATTCAGACAATTCCAAAACTCAGTCAAGATTCTTCACTCTCCTCTCTTTTATTCATTTATTTATTTATTCATTCACTCCTCATCCATTTATTTCACTGATTTGCAAACACCTTACTTATATGACTATGGTTACCTGCATGACTATGCCATATGTATATTTGTGTGTGTGTGCGTGTGTGTGTGGTGTGTGTGTGTGTGTAAATACACACACATATACATATATATTGTATATCAATAGAAAAGGTCATTGGAAGGTGTGACTAGAAAGGTCACGTCACAGGGCCATACAGAAATTAAGTGGAGGTGGGCATGAGTGGGGAAGAGAAAAAGAGGGAGAAAGAGAGAGAGTGTGGTGTGTGTGTGTGTGTGTGTGTGTGTGTGTGTGTGAATGTTGTTGCAAGGAAATCTTTAGAAACAAAAATTATGAGGAAATTTATGGAAGAAATCCGGAAAAAAAATGATGATGATGTTGATGATGAAATGCATGAATGCAAAGAGAACAGGTAAGAAGTGGTGGTGGTGGGAGGAAGAAGAGGATGGGGGTGGAGAGGTGAAGAAGAGGACGAAATATAAAAGAAAATGTCTAAAACGTGAATGTCAACCTGTGTTGCCATGTTGACGTTTATAATGGTTTGGTAGAGTGGAGGAACCAAATGATATTTCATCTCCATTAGACAGAGAAAAACCGCTGAGATTCTTCAACTCTGCAACTTCATTGCTGCCATCATCATCATCATCATCATCGTCATCATCGTCGTCATCAATGTCATCGTTGTTGTTGTCGTTCAACTCAGATTCTACACAGAAACAAAATGAAGAAGAAGAAATAGAAAAAGAAAGAGAAAAAAAAACAAGGCAGGTGGTGGTGGTGGCAGTGGTGGTGGTGGTAGGGGTGAACGATGAAGAGAAAGTTATAAATTGTGTAAAAGTCAAGGGATTTGCTGGGAATTTTCCACCTTTCACGAAAAGTTTATTGTATAAAATGACAATGAATGTTGTGGCAAAGACATTTTAGAATCAAATGGATTAGAACGACCAAGTGCAACGATGCTCGTGACCGGTTTACGATTGCTGCTGCTGCCTTCTTCTTCTTCTTCTTCCAAAGATGGCAATTTGTTTTATTCTTGCAATGTCTTTTAGTTTGCATTATTTATATATTTATTCCTTTTGTTGTTTTGTCTTTGTTTCTCGTTTGGTTTTGTTTTATTATCGTTGGGAATAGATTTTAGATTTATTTCTTTCACAAATGTTCAAAGAATGGGAACTGTCAACATTGGTAATGTTGATGAGTTGGCCAACAGCACGGAAACTCTTGCAGTCGCCTCTCTTTCACTCTCTCTCTCTCATATATATATATAGAGAGAGAGTGAGTGAGAGATAGATAAATGTACATTTATATATGTATATGTACACCTATCTGTCTATCTATCCCTCTATTTATCTATCGATCTATCCCTCTCTCTCTCTCTCTCTCTCTCTCTATATATATATATATATATACACACACACACACATAAACACACAAATATATATTTACTTATGTATATACTACATGTATGTTTATATATACATATATATATGTATATATATACATATATATATACATGTATATATATATATATATATATATATATATATATATATACATGTATATATATATATACATACATACATACATATATATATATATAATATATATATATATATATATATATAAATGTGCCTGATCCTCCTCTCTTAATCTAGTTCTGCATTACTTATATCTTTCCGCTTTCACATGCTTTTCTTTCTCTTCTTTCTCATAAGAAAACACACACACACACACCACACACACACACACACACACACACACACACACACACACAATACCCGGTGGATAAACAGCATATTTCTTCATATCCAAAGGTTTTGTATAATCAACTGTACAATTGATTTTGATCATTAGTAATTCTAATATTTTAGTCTCACTGATTGATATGGCTGACTGTAATGCCAAATGCACAAAACTTTTACCTGCAAAGAAATAATTCCTTTTATAACCATTCCCAGACTCACTAGATTCCTATCATATTTCTATATTGAGCACTTTTGAATTTTCTTTTCTGAAATACAAAACTGTGTATATATATATATACATATATATATATGCTCGTATGCATCCTTTCAAGAGATATGTTAACCTTTGTTCTATAATCTCATAAAATCCCTGAAGAAGTTCATCCCCGTATAGTTAAAAATGATCTCATTCTTAGCCTATAACCAAATGCTTAGAATTACCTATCAACTGGGGCATGAACCGAAACATATATGTAGGCCTTTTTTTTTTATCCCATCTCCCATTGCTTTTTGAGCTTTACAATTTATAACTTATTTGTATTGTTATTTCTAAAAAATTTCAACATTTTTATAACATACAAATAAATTATTCAAACATCCATCTTTCTTCATTTTCTTTCTTTCAACACACACACACACACAAAACACACACACACAGATGCACACACACACACACACACACACAGACACACACACACACACACACACACACACACATATATATATCATCATCATCATCATCATTGTTTAGCGTCCACTTTCCATGCTGGCATGGGTTGGACGATTTGACTGAGAACTGGCAAGCCAGGAGTCTGCACCAGGCTTCAATTTGATTTGGCAAGGTTTTTATTACTGGATGCCCTTCCTAATGCCAACCACTCCAAGAGTGTACTGGGTGCTTTTTACGAGCCACCAGCATGGAAGCCAGTCAAGCAGCCCTGGCATCAGCCACACTCAAATGGTGCTTTTTACCTCTAGTTCTGGTAGTGACTCGGCTCTTAGAGCAAGGTCATCCACATAGAGGAACTTCCAAGGGTGGCCTGTCTTGAATTCCTGTCATTACCTGGAGGACTATGATGAACAAGAGGGGGTCAAGGACTGATCCTTGGTGAACCCCTACTTCTACCCGGATTCCTTGCTATACTCATTGCCAACCTTCACCTTACTAACAGCATCCCTGTATATGGCTTGTATAGCTCTCACTAACCACTTATCTATCCCTATTTTCCACATTGACCACCAGATAAGGGATCAGGGAACCCTGTCAAAGACGTTCTCCATGTCAACAAAAGCCAAGTACAGAGGTTTATCTTTGGTTAGGAATTTCTCATACCAGAAATATAGCATCCGTGGTGCTTCTCCTTGCATTTCATCTAAACTAACTCTCTCCCTAATTAGTTGGGCTATGACCCTCTCCATGACTTTCATCACCTGATCCAACAATTTGATATCTCTAATTATTTCTATCTGTCACCTTTACCTTTATAACAGATGACTTTGGTGCTGCTGCACCAGTTATTGAGTATGACTCTTTCATGTATCACCTGATTAACTATACAGGTTACTAGACTATAGCCTACACCGCCAGATATTTCAAGCATCTCAGCAGTGATTCCTGATGGGTCAGGAGCCTTCCCTATCTTCATATCCTTAATTGTTTTATCTACCAAGGTACTGTCGATTCGGATAGCTGGTCCCTCTGTTGGGTCGTCATTTGGCAGACTCTCTCTCTCCCATTCATTATCTTCATTTAACAACCTTTCATAGTGGCATCTCCAAGTCTCTCTCTTTACAGCACCATTAAATCCAAGTGAGCCAGCATCCATGCAGACACATTTCCTTGTTATGACATCACAATTTTCTTTCACACACTGTCTTGCAACACGAAATACCTCAAGTCTCTGATCCTCACAATGCTGAATATTAGCAAATTTCTTCTTATTAGCTTCCCTTCGGGCTAAGTAAACCTATCTGCTAGCATCTCTTCTGGCGATCTGATACAGTTCCCTGCTACCACCACACTTCCAGTCCTTCCATGCCTGTTTCTTTTCCCTAATGGCCCCTATCAACTGCATTGATCCATGTCATCTTAGGTTGAGAGGGGACTTTGCTCCAGCCATAGATATATATCATTTAATGTGTGTGTATGTGTCTTTATTTATATGTATGCATGTATATATAAATGTGTGTGTGTGTATTGTAATGCAACAGTTGTAAATTATATCAATGATATATTTTGCAAAGTGCAAACTTTATCTGGTGTAGAACTCAATACTCTAGTTAGAGTGTATAATTCTATATCTGTTATATTAATGCTGACAGTCTACTCTGAGTTTCATCCTTAGCTGGGCTGTTCAGTCACACATGTAAATATATATATACATATATAAGGTAGTGAATAATTCATTAGAAATATCACCACCAGTGGCCTAGCATGTATAAATAGTCAATAGACAACATATACTTATTTTAAAATAGTGTACATTTAAACACAAGAGAAAACTACCCTTTAACAGGTCATTTTTACATGCTAGAAGAAGCCGCCAAAACCACAATTTAATAGCAATTTTCGAAGGAAATGAAAAATAAAAACTTTTACCTTGTTATTTCAAAAATTGCTATTAAATTGTGGTATTGGCCATTTTGGCTGCTTCTTCTAGCATGTAAAAATTACCTGTTAAAGGGTAGTTTTCTCTTGTGTTTAAATGTACACTATTTTAAAATAAGAATATGTTGTCTATTGACTATATATATATATATATATAATATATATAATATATATGTGTGTGTGTGTGTGTATTTATGTATGTATGTATGTATGTATGTATGTATGTATGTAGTATGTATATATTGTTGTACTTCAGGACGGTCATTTTATTTACTTATTTATTTTGACAAATAAATTTTTATTATTTTGATGCCTGTCCATTGTCTAAAAATCTTTCATCACACATCTGTGGCCTCTTCAGTGACACTTTTCATTTTCATATGTGTTCTTGCTCCACTCACTCCATTCTATTCTTCTAAGTACATATATGCTGCGTGTGTTTATTTGGCAAAAAAAAAGAAGTAATATAAATAAAATGACCATCCTTAAGTACGATATCTGTTTCAACACACGATTTCACATCAGGACTCTTGCAAAACGAATTGGTAACGTATATTTATATATATATATATATATATAATATATATATATAATATATATGTGTGTGTGTGTGTGTGTATTTATGTATGTATGTATGTATGTATGTATGTATGTATGTATGTATGTATATATTGTTGTACTTCAGGACGGTCATTTTATTTACTTATTTATTTTGACAAATAAATTTTTATTATTTTGATGCCTGTCCATTGTCTAAAAATCTTTCATCACACATCTGTGGCCTCTTCAGTGACACTTTTCATTTTCATATGTGTTCTTGCTCCACTCACTCCATTCTATTCTTCTAAGTACATATATGCTGCGTGTGTTTATTTGGCAAAAAAAAAGAAGTAATATAAATAAAATGACCATCCTTAAGTACGATATCTGTTTCAACACACGATTTCACATCAGGACTCTTGCAAAACGAATTGGTAACGTATATTTATATATATATATATATATATAATATATATATATATATATATATATATGTGTGTGTGTGTGTGTATTTATGTATGTATGTATGTATGTATGTATGTATGTATGTATGTATGTATATATTGTGTACTTCAGGACGGTCATTTTATTTACTTATTTATTTTGACAAATAAATTTTTATTATTTTGATGCCTGTCCATTGTCTAAAAATCTTTCATCACACATCTGTGGCCTCTTCAGTGACACTTTTCATTTTCATATGTGTTCTTGCTCCACTCACTCCATTCTATTCTTCTAAGTACATATATGCTGCGTGTGTTTATTTGGCAAAAAAAAAAGAAGTAATAATAAATAAAATGACCATCCTTAAGTACGATATCTGTTTCAACACACGATTTCACATCAGGACTCTTGCAAAACGAATTGGTAAACGTATATTTATATATATATATATATATATATATATATATATATATATACACACATATATATTTGTGGGGGGGGGGGTGTATGATATATGCATATCTGTATGTGTATATATTTTTTTATTATTATAAATCTTCCACTGAGGTGGGAGCCTGTTTCCAACAAAGATACAAGGCTCCCTCTTTGGGATGTAGTTAATACAGACAAATTCACATTTGTAACTTGAGAAAAGTTTTGCATATTTTTACTGTTCCACTTACTGAAAAATCCAGCAGAAAAAGATTTGATTTGGTTTTTCTCAAACGTGAAATACTTCAACCAGCATCAAAAAGTTAGCAGAAGAAATGACCGATGCTTATGTGCAGATCCTTCTGAAGTTCCAAGTGTTATGCATACAAAATTCCCTGCAACTGTCATGGATGAAGGACATGTGATGCCTCCTTATTTCTTTCCACAAGGAGTTAACTCTGCTGTTAACTCTACAGTGAGGTCCTGGAAACAATTGTTAAGCCCTGGATAGACAGTGTATACAATGGAAGGCGATATGTGTTTCAGTAAGACTCTGCACTATCAGACATGGCTCTAGTAAACACAGGAATGAATGGCTGAAAATGTTCATGATCACATAACCCCTAACATTTGGCCTCTTAATTCCCCAGATCTCAATCTGTTAGACTATTATAAGTGGAGCATTGTTGTGAGAGAGGTCAAGGAGCATGCCCATAACACCAAAGATTCTTTAAGAGCTGCCATTGTCAGAGTAATGTCCAAAATGAACCAGGACCACTTGAATCGAATATGTAGGTGATTTAGATCTCATATAGAAGCAGTTGTTGAAGCTGAAGATGGCTTTATTGAATAACTTTATAGAAAAAAAGGTTTATTTTTTTATCGTCATAGCATTTTTTGATCAATAAAGTTATTATCCATTATTATATATCTGTTCCTTTTATAAACATAAATCTGTCCCCAGATATCTTACACAAACTGCATGGGTTTGTGTACAGTTCCCTTTTTACAGATTTCAAGTTTGAACGAACTCTACTTTCACTAATTCATTTTTAACAGCTTCACTGAAAGAAAATGTTTTTGATTTGTTAAACACATTTGAATCATTTCGGAATATCTTTGGGAATTTGAATATTTATGAGGAATTTGATTCATAGCAGTCAAAACCTTTTCTGCAAAATATGTGACATCAAAGACTTCTTAGAGTTAAAATCTATAAGAAGATGGTTTCATTTCCTGATTGCTATAACTCTACACAGAAGCATTAATCTGATTCTCTGAGAGACTTTGAGCAGAGCTTGGAGAAAGAGAAGTCATTGATAAGGTCATGAACTGTGGCAAAAGAACTTTGATTCACAGACAACCAATTGATTAAGCTGCACATTAAACAAAGAATTGATTAGTTAGGTGGTTAGATATTTAACCATTTGACTACCCAAAAAGCACTCAGTAGACTCTGCTGGGTGGTTCGTGTTAGGAAGGGCATCCAGCCATAGAAGGTATGTCAGAAACAGACTATAGGACTTGGTGCAGGTCTTCAGCTTGATGGCTCCTGCCAACCATGCAACCCATGCCAGCAAGGAAAATGGACTCCAAACGATGATGATGATGGTGGTGGTGATGGTGATGGTGATGGTGATGATTGTGTGTGTGTGTAAAAGAGCTACTTCCTACCCAACTGCCAACTCAAGCATTTACCATGGTTTGTCTAAATCCCAAGAACATCACATGACCTGCCACCCTTATCACATGGAAATGTTGGGGTGATGGTGGTGGGGGGTGGGGGAGCTTTTGTCAACACGGAGTTGTATGCTAGTATATAACACCAATACCAAAACCATATATACTCCATATAAAACCGATATTAAAACCATGTTTGTTCCATTTGAACCAAATGTCAAAACCGTCAACCTCCTGTCTCTTCCCCACCCTCTGCACCATCTTCTCCTCCTATTCTGGAATTTTCTTACCATTCTTTTATCAACTAAAAGCAGAAATATGGCAGAGACAATAAAAAGCCACTTTTGCTGTATTTATGATTTTTAACTTTGAATGTTGCCATTGTTGATCCTTATTTCTTCATATTTTGGGCATTATTGGTCCAGCTGCTTAGCATCAAGTCAGTGCTCATTGAACAGATCTATAATCAAAGATAATCCTCATTTGATCATCTTGTCCGATCTTTTTTTTTCCTTTCTTCTTCAGGAATCATGTACTTTGTCCAAAGAGTCATGTTTTAACAACATAAATGTTAATTGAGGAAAATTTGGCTGCTATTTCCAACATGTCAGCAGTCAATTTAGTAGCTCTTTTTAATAAGCCGATTAAATACATACCAGTAAGATACTAAGGTCAAACATAACATCGATTATTTCTCTCTACACCAAAAATATTGTAATAGAGGGAAGGCTCATCAATAGTATTGTTGTGTGTTGGGGAATGAAGCTTTCTCTATTCACTGGCTGAAGAAGGCATCCTGCTGGCAGAAATGTTAGCACCCCAGGTGAAATGCTTAGTGGTATTTCGACTTTGCCTTTCATCCTTTCAGGGTTGATAAATTAAGTACCAGTTGCATTCGGGGGTTGACCTAATCAACCGGCCCCCTCCGCAAAAATTTGTGCCTAGAGTAGAAAATATTTATTAGCTGAGGGAGTTCACAGTTTGAAAGTTCAGAGGAGCAGTAACTGCTGTAGTAGTGGTAGATAACAAAGAGAGAGGACATATGAAGAAGAACAAATATATATTTATAGTTACCAGATCAGGTTGGAGCTTGTTGCAGCCATCTGGCTTGCCAGTCCTCAGTCAAACCGTCCAACCCATGCCAGCATGGAAAGCAGACATCAAACGATGATGATGATGATGATTATGATGAGTTGTGTATATGTGTGTTATTATGTGAGTGTATGTGCCTATGTGAGTGTATGTAAGAACATGTGTGGATGCTGGTGTGTTTGAGTGTGTGTATGTGGGCAGATGAATTTACATGTGTGTGTATGTGTATGTGTGCATATCTATGTATGTCTAAGCATACAAGTGTGTAAGTGTGCCTATGTGTGTATAGTCTATGCGTGTGTGTGTGCATCTATGTGTATATAAGCATGACCATGTGAGTGAGTATGTATGTGCCTGTTTCTGTGGGGATGTGTTTATGCATAAGTGTGTGTGTGTGTGTGTGTGTGTGTGTGGTGTGTGTGTGTGTGTGTGTGTGTGTGTGTGTGTTGTATGTGTGTGATGAAGCTTACATTCAAAAGAGAGTGATGGATCATGGTGAAAGTGATCTCACAGAGGTCAGCTTTATATGATAGACACACACTCATACACACACACACACACACACACACACACACACACACACACACATACACTCATACACATACTGACACAGACATACACACACACATATACACATACATACATGCACACACAAATCAATACATTTTGAATATTGATTTTGGTTGTTTTGCCTTATATTTCTTTGCAACACTTTGTTATCATCACCACCACCACAGCATCACAACGACTGCTATCACAATCATCCTCATCACAAATTCATTACCATCTCTACCACCACCACCACCACCACCACCACCACCTCATATTGGTATCAGTTTTCCCAAGTGTTTGATTGTCCCCTTTCAACCTGCCCCCCCCCCCACACACACACACCTGTCCTCCATATGTCTTAATCATTTCTTACCTGAAATTTACCTGTTATTCTCCAACTACCTTTTATACCCCACTTTCTTCACCACTACACACCTGGTCCCTATTCCTGTCTTATCCCCAGCTACTCTACAAAACCTCTGTCATAAAAAGACAGAAGAGAAGCAGGTTCAAACTCAAGAGGGATACCCAGACAATCTATATTCATTGATGTGTGGATGGTCATTATATACTATAATGAAATATCAGTAATCTGGTTGTTTATGTGGGAAGTTATATGACCAACACTGTTTTAGTGTGTCTTGAGAGGGTCATTAGGTCAATAATAACACATGCACTGATCCAATTCCTCTTCTTTATTGTTAGTTGGTTATATATCTACACCAATTAATTAATTGATTGTTTGTTTAATGTGCTGTTTAAACTAACTAATTGATTGTTTGCTTCATAGGCTGGTTTGACTAGCAAACAATCGGTCAAAGGCACACCTTGAAGAGAGAGAGAGAGCAAATCATTGAAGAGGTCATGAATAGACACAAAAGGAATTTGGCTAACTAACAACCAGCTGATTGCTTAACCAGCACATTAAACAAATGATTGATTGGTTAGTTGGTTAGATATTTAACTGATTGACTGACAATAAAGGAGTGGAATTGAACCTGTGCGGGTGTTATTGCTATTGGTGTAATGAACCTCCCAAGAAACAACAAAATTCATTTCAACACACAAATCTAGAAAAACAAAATACACAAATGAAGTTCACTGTTTTAGTTTTGTCATTAAACTGATTTTAATCAGTAAACAAAGCTTGTTTGTATCAGATCAATATTAGGACCCCTACCTTTCTCTTTTACATTTAAAGTGGTGGTAGTCAGGGCTACCACCTGTTCAGAGGGAATGTGTCTGAGAGAGGGAATTAGGAGAGAGAGAGAGAGAGAGAGAGAGAGAGAAGATTAAGGCAAAAGGGGGAGTAAAGAGATAGTATAAGTGTGGTTGTGATGTGGATAATAGAATGAGAGCAGTGAGAGAGTGGCAGAGAAGGAAGTGATAGAAGAGAATGTGACATGCAGCTACGTGAGGATGCTTGACAAGGACATTGAATAGAGAACCAGCATGAGGAGTGTGATGGGTGGTAGGGAAAGCAGAGTGATGATGTGGGGAGTGATGTTAGTGAGGAAGAGTGAGTGATTGTGTGTGATAGGTGAGGGTAAAATGGAGGAGGAGAGCAATAAAGATGGGTCATAGTGTGAGGATCTTTGGGTATAAACAAATCTGATACCATCAGCATTTCATAGACATCATGTTGGAAAAGAGTGACAGAGAATGATAGGTGGGTTTCAATATGAATTGGTCCAATCCACACATTAGTACCCAGGTAGAAGGGAATAGAAGAGAGAGAGTGTGATGGATGGGAGAGTAACGTAAAGGGAGTTGTCGATGGTGGAAACATTCAACAACCTCTCATGAATACCACTTTCATGTTCCTTTCTAATCAATAAAGATGAGAATGTTCATAATTGTTCCTGACCCACTTCTCTCCAACGATGTCTCACCTCTCTTCAGTACACTGCCTTACAGTATGATCCTCATACACACACACACACACACACACGCACACGCACACTCTCTCTCTCACACACACACAGATGAATTTAGCTGAAACTAAACTCAACTATGCTAAACTCTCATATTTATACACACGCACACGTAATGGAGTTGAAACATCTGGCCATGTTGTAGAGAATAATTTAACCAAATATATTTGATTCTGTTGTTAACTTTAAAGATCTTATTTAATTCTCAATTAATGCAATCATCCAATTGGAATTTCTCTGTCTCTATATGTGGGCACATATTTCATATATACACACTCATAAACACACGCACACATGCAATACATACATATATATATACAAACATCAGTGTGTGTGTGTATATATATATATATATATGCAAATAATATGCAAACATATATATATACACATAAATATACATATTTTATATTATATTTTATATAATATGTGTGTGTGTATATATATATATATATATGCAATAATATGCAAACATATATATATAACATAAATATACATATTTTATATTATAATTTTATTAATATGTGTGTGTGTAATATATATTATTATAATAATATAATATATATATATGCATGTATGTATGTGTATATTTAGGGGTGATGATGGTGTAGGGGAGCACATGCTGTTTATTATAACGTAATATATGTAAAAATAAATATCACTGAGGCCCCTTAAGTACATTAACAGCAGTATCTATGGCTGGTCCTCACCCTTGGGACCAGCCTAGATACGACTGTTAATGTACCTAGGGATTAGTAGATGATGTGGGAGTAGGGGTAAGGGTCTGATATGAGAGTGCCATTGGGTGGGGTGAGAGTGGTGTGCATTGTAATGGTAGAAAGGTTATGTGCAGTAATGTACACACACACACATATTTATTCATATATATTTACTTACACACACACACACATATATATATTTGTGTATATATATATATATATATATATAAAACTGTATATACAAATATATATATCTATATATATATATATAAATAAGTACATATATATATATACATACGTATATATATATAGACATACATATATATACATACATATATATACATATATATATAATATATATATATATACACACACATGTATGTAAATATACATTCACACATATACACAAAAATATGCATATATATGTGTGTATGTGTAGTAAAATTGTGGAATTATTTGTAACAATAATTATCTTCTTTACAAAACTAATAATAAAGACATGAAATATTGAAAAGTTGCCATTCTCTCCCTCCCTCCCTCCCTCCCTGTATCACCTTCCTCCTACTCATCCTACTCCTCCTCCTGCTCCTCCTTTGTTCTATAATGACTGTTATGATTATTTGCCTTTCTGTCCAGCCTCTCCACCCAGCACCCTTTTTTCCTTCTCTCTCTCTCACCCCCCCTCAGACACATCCATCACCGTCGTCCCTACCACCACCGTCATCATTACCATCTTTGTTCTCTTCAGCCTCCTCTTCTTCATCATTGTCGTCATCATCATTGTTATAATTATTATCAACATTATCATCACAACTACCACCACCACCACCACCACCACCACCACCACCACCACCACCACCATCTTTCTCTCCTCCTCCTCCTCCTCCTCCTCCTTCTGCTTCTTCTTCTTCTTCTTCTTCTTCTTCTTCATCATCATCATCATCATCACATTCCACTCTTGTCATTTCGATCCCCTTTGTTCTTTCGGATATTTCTCTTCCGCTGCCTGCTGCTGTTACCCACATTGTTGTTCGTGTTGTTGTTGTCATTGTTGCTGTTTACTTATCCAGTGACAACAGCTGATCAGAATGCGGTGGGGTTGGGGGGAGGGGTTAGGGTTAGGGTGCAGCAGATCCTTGTTATAACAATATGTAAAAGTAAATATCACAGAGGCCCCTTAGGTACATTAACAGCAGTGTCTAGGGCTGGTCCTTACCCTAGGGGTTAGTAGAAGCAGGTGGTGATGGTGTCGGTGGTGTAAGGGACTGATATGGCCGTGCAGTTGGTGGGGGTGGGAAGAGTCTCATGGGCAAGAACAGCAGCTAAATGCGTGTGTGAGACTATTTATAGATACACACATACACACACATATTTATATATACATACACACATACATACATATATACATACATACATGCATACATACACATACATGCATACATACACACACACACACATACATACATGCACACACACATACATACATACATAATACATGCACACATACATACACACACATACATACATACATACATACATACATACATACATACATACATACATACATACATACATACATACATACATACATACATACATACACGCACACATACATACATATATACATACATATATACATACATACACGCACACATACATGCACACACATATATACATACACACACGCACACACACATACATACATACATACATACATAATACATGCATACATACATACACATACATACATACATACATACATACATACACGCACACACACACACATACACACATACATACATACATACATACATACATACATACATACATACATAATACATGCACACGTACATACATACACACATACATGCATACATACATACATACATGCATGCATGCATGCAGAAAAAAGTCAAGGTAGAAAATGCTAAGATAATTTTATAAAAAAACATTTCAGTACCGGTTTCAGTCATTGAGACTTCTTCAACTCTAAGTATGGAAAACAATTAAATTTTTGAAAGATTGAAAGAAAAGTTTTTTAAAAGAATATTTGCAGAGTATTCAAATACAAGGGGCATTTTCCTTGTTTCTGCTTGTCTCTGTCTCTCGTTTTCTCTTGTGGATTTGAGGTCCTCGTGACTTCTTGGTAGAGAAGAAGAAGAAGAAGTAGAATGTGGGAGTGGCATGATAGTAGTATGTTAAATGGTCAAGTGCCCTGAAAGTGACCCATTGTGGATGGTCGTAATGATTGAATTCTTGAGGCATCTCTTTTGAATATTTTGGTTATAAAATTTGCATAGGTGTTATTCTAAACAGTAATTGTGGTAAAATTAGGAAGGTAAAATTAGTAAAATTGTGGTAAAATTAGCAGAGAGGAAGAAGACAAAGAAGAAGGAGAAAAAGAAGGGAGAATAAGAAGGAATGTAGGTAGTATGATAGTAGTAGTGTGTTAGATGGTCAAGTGACCTAAAAGTGACTCGTTATGGATTATAGCTGTGATTGGGAATGTTTTTTAATGAATTCTTGGGAATCTCTTGAGTGTATCATTTTTAATATTTGTGTGTGTTTTTGTGTTATTCTAAGACTGTGGGGGATATGTCATTTGTTGTAGATGCATTCAAAAGTGGTCTGTATTTTGTAATAAAGAGAGTCTCTTTACTAATTCGTTGGCTACAGGTTGTATCATACCTGAATTAGTAGAGGGGGAAAATTCTGAAGCTTGGATTTTTGTTATTGGTGCAAATGTCGATGTGTTGGCTGAATGCTATTTTTCTGTTTTGGAGAATTTTGATCTGGGATCTGTGCAGAGCCATTCTTTTACATTGACTGTTTTTGTTTGGCCTATGTATTACTCTTGACACCCAGAGCAGGTTAGTGCATATATCAGGTTCTCCAAAGCACATGTGAAGTTGCTTTTCACTGTGAAACGTCCCTGTTTGAAGGAGAACTCTGATCCCTCTGTTAAATTGATGCATATCCCACAGTTGGGTCTTCCACATTTTTTTACTGTCAGCTTCTGTGGTATTGTTGAGCATATTCGGGCTTGTGTTAGGAGACTTTTCATAGATTTGGATTGTCTCTTGCTTTTTATGATGGTGTGTGTTTGGAGGATTAAGTTCATTCTGTGGTCCTTTTTTAGCAGGGGAATGTTTTCAAGGATTGTGCCAAAGGCTTCATTGTTAAGAGGGTTGTGTGTGGAGATGTATGGTAGGGCTTTTGGTTGTAAATCCTTCTTTAATTTGGGATGTCTGGTGATGTGTGTATCCTTTAGTTTATGTAGTCGTGTGTCTCTGGTGTTTGCATTAGAAACTATAGTACATATCCTTTTTGCTAGGTTGAAGGGGATATTCATTCTGGTGTGTCTGGGGTGGCATGAGTTGAATGGTAGATATCGCTTGGAGTCCATGGGTTTATAGTATATATCTGTTTCTATTATGTTGTTAGATTTCTTAATGAGGATGTCGAGGAAGGGAAGTTGTTGATGACGATATTCCATTGTAAATTGAATGTTTACATCAAGTTTCTCTATATTTTCATGCCAAAGAATGAAACAGTCATCCAAGTATCTCATCCAGTTATTTTCTAGGCATAGAGACAATCCAATTCTGGCCAGAGAATTACGCCAAAGAACTCCCACATTGCATCAAAAAAGAATTTGTGATAGAAGGGCTAAAATTCATCCTGGAAAATAACTACTTCATCTTCAAAGACAACTTCTATCAACAAAAATTGGGGACTGCGATGTGTACGAGAATGGCCCCCTCCTTTGCTAACCTAGTCATGGGATATCTAGAAATTAGTCTTTATTGTAAGGTTCTAGAAAAATACAGCAGCCCATTCTCCCTCTACATAGAAAATAACTGGAAGCGATACCTGGATGACTGTTTCATTCTTTAATGTCTGCTTTTCCATGCTTGTATGGATTGAGGCTCAACAATCTGAGGAGGTCTGCCTTCACCACTTCCACTCGTGTTTTCTTCAGACTTTCTAGATATATACTCATACACACACATGCACACATACATATATACCAACACAGTAACACTAAGGAAATTAATCTAGTTTACTTAATTATTTTGCTGTCAGAACTTTCATTATCAGAAAAAGTTAAAAACATTGATAAGTTCTTTTTAATTATTGATAGAATCATACACTCATTAAAAAGAAGAAAATTCCATGTAATTTCATCTAAAAATATACACCTGTTATATAGACAAACCTTCTTGGAACAGAATTGGACTTCATTTGCAACGGCAGAATATGATAACAAACTCTACTTAGAAGACATCGAAGCTGGCTTGGCCATACTTTCCATCAGTCTCCAGGGGAATTCCTTCATTCCCTTCCGAGGTTGTTGGCACAACTGAAGACATGATGGGCAATGGTAAAGGTGGACATGGGAGCACAATCAGGCCCCCATGTCTATGGTCTTCAGCAGTGGAACAAGGAGTGGGTATCCATTACAGCCTCAACTGCAACTGACCATCAGATGTGGGTCAGCATTCGTGTGGGACGTGGTGAATTCATTGCTCGGAGCTGGCTTAATCCACCCCAGGTGAATACCAGAGCAAATAAGCAAGTTGGAACAGAATTATATGAAATTCAGTTCAAAAGCTAAATACATTTTACTGCAGGCAGCCAGTCAGAATTATTGAACAATAAGAAATAAATATATTAATATTGGTCATAAATATAGCTTTACTGATAGTAAATATGTTATTACTGGTCATAAATATAGTCTTACTCTTACTGAAGGAATTTAATGTTTATAAAAATAGGCAGAGCTGACTTCAATGAACCATTAAATGTTTTCTGATTCTGGATGTTAAATTGTTATAATATTTATCTCTGTTTCATTGCCAAATAATTTTTAACTCTCTTGATTCTGTCTATCATGAAACCACTTGAAGCCCTATGATGAAAACTTTATATTTTAAAATAATCTACATTAAAATTTTCCACCAAAATTTAATGAAAATTTATGTTGCAAACACCAACTTAATAATGTCCAAGATTTTCTTATTAAATTCCTTCAGAATTTTCAAAATAAGAAAGAAAGCGTTCAAGCAAGACGGTATTGGTGTAGAGATATCTATACATGCGTGTACATACACACACACATATATATATTCATATATATGTGTGTGTGTGTACGTGTGTGTGTGTGTTGCCTAGCGGTTAGAGTGTTCAGCTCACAATCATAATTTAACAGGTTCAATTCCTGGATTGGCAGTGCATTGTGTCCTTTCTTGTCCCTTTAGTCTACTTAGCTATTAATGAGCACAAGCTGGGTACTGGGGTAGCTCTATCCCCTATCTCTCTCCCTCTCTCTCTCCACTTTACTTTGTCACCTCCTTGATGTCAAAAGATGTGACAGGTTGAGAGGATATCTATATCTGATAGTGACTAATTAGACACCTGAAATAATTAATTAACAAAACAATGATACATTATCAATCCAGATACCCTTTGTAAGCCACAGTTAAGGTGTATGTGTACCACTACTTGCAGGTGTGAGCTGAGCTGACTCCAAGCAACAAGTTCACCATGTTCCTCACAAATGCCGACCACATCTGATGGACAACCCTAATGTTCCAGCAGGCAAAGGAATGCTTCCACCTGTGGCCCAAAAGTTCAGCTTGCAAATTTGCCAAATGTCCTACTGGGAGAACAATCAAGTTAGATAACATGAACGTGGTAGCCATAGCCATCATTTGTTGTTGAGGAGTAGAGGTCATGTTTGGAGTTTCAGAAGAGCTTCAGTGGGAAAACAAGTTCACAAACAGTTCCTGGTCAAATGCATACAGACTTTGGGATAGTGTGGTCCATAGCAGCTCAACTGGCCATCATTTGACGGCAGTCACAGAAGAGGATTCACTGACCATGGAACTGCAGATTATCAGAGTGGATGTTGCCTACAGAAATAGATGCATACTGCACCCACTTGGACAAAACACAGGCTTCTACCTGGCTTTTATGACCCCTGGTAATTGATCTAAGCCCAGACTTTCATTTACCCACATTAAGTCCTTCTCCAAAATTGATCTTTTGAATCAAATGATCAATTACACATGACAACATAAACAAATAAACAATAGAGAGAAAGATTAGCAGTTTCCAGATATACTCTACTGCATGTAGTGAGTACTCTTTCTTTGTAACCCTAAACATGTTTACTATACATACATACATTATGTGTGTGTGTGTGTGTTGTATAAATGTGTATAGTTATGTGTACATGATTAATGTATGGGTAAATATGTGTGTGTTTGTGTGTGTGTAATGTATGTATGTGTTTGTGTTTGAGATGTATGTATGTATCTATGCATGCTTATATGTTTATATATGTCTACACACACACACATTTAAACTCCATTTGATATAAATTACAGTTTGGTACACAAGATACTACACTAAAACACACACACACACACACACACAAACACACATATATGTATGTAAAGAGAGAGATACATATGCATAAGCATACATACTCTTAAACAGATATATATACATACATATATATATTTATATACACCCAGTCACATACACACACACATACACATATACATATATATATATATATATATATATACATACATATATATATATATATATATATATATATATATATATATATATATATATATATATATATATATATACATAAGTGAACTGGGCTACTAATATATCAATACAACTCATATACTAATACCTCTTCTCACTACTCCTCCACTACATAGCAACATAACCCCCCCTCTCCGCAACACAATCTCCCCCTTCCACCTTCACACTCTCTCTCCAGTCTACTGTAAAGATATGACATTGAAATATTATGATATGTCATAGTTGAAACCATACTTCACAACTACTTACAGCTCTTTGTGGTGTGTACATGTTTACAAAGGCAATGGTAGTGTGTGTGTGTGATTGTATGTGCATTTGAGATGGTGCGAGCCTGTGTGTGTT
This sequence comes from Octopus sinensis, assembly GCF_006345805.1. Classification (NCBI taxonomy): domain Eukaryota; kingdom Metazoa; phylum Mollusca; class Cephalopoda; order Octopoda; family Octopodidae; genus Octopus; species Octopus sinensis. The sequence continues at coordinate 57,603,558 of NC_043010.1, read as the reverse complement.
TGAGTGTTTATTTAGTGTGTGCATGTGGGTATTAGATATATGCATTCTAATGTGTATATAATGTCTGGCAAAATTATATGCATACATGTACACACATTATATATATCTATATATATCTATATATATATATATATATATATATATATACACACACATATATATATATATATATATCTTTACATACATATGCATGTGTTTGTGTGTTGTGCATGTGGATGTATAAGAACAACTATACATACATACATATATATATGTATATGTATATCTATATATATATATTTATATATATATATATACATAGATGTATATATATTGTACAAATGGCTGATACAAACATGCACCACTAACCATACTATTGTGTACTCCACATCACTGACAACCAATGTGAAACATGCGCACATATACACATACGCACATATACACATGCACACATATACACATGCATGCCTATACACACCCCATACATGCATGATTACTTCCATGCTGTGTAGCATCACCCTGACATGTCCTAACATCAATATCAAGTTAAACAACCATGATTTGTGTTCCACATTGCCTTTTTCATGTGAACTACCACAAACTCCCCATCAACCGTCTCTCCCCTTTTCCTCTTCTGTTTCCTCCAGACACTCCCTACCTCATCACTTTAATCCCCCCCCCCTTCCAAACTTTGGTCATGCCCAGATTTGAACTGGTGAACTTACTCTAAGTTCAACCATACAGAATAAAACAAGAATAAACTGAATGGTCACATGCAGACAGGATGCGGTTGTGTAGTTAAGATGTTTGCTTTCCAGCTGTGTTGTGTCTGGTTCAATCCCAGTGCATGGCACCTTGACCAAGTCTCTTATTATAGCCCAAGTAAACGGAAGCTGCATGAGTGATTTGGCAGACACAAACTGAAAGAAGCCCATCATATATATATATATATATATATGCATGTGCGTGTGTGAGTACATATATATATATATATATTTCTATTATTGTGAGGATATAGATTCCTCTTAAAAAGGATGTTTACATCTAAGCTTCTCCCATTTAATTCCATATATCTATGAAATTTTCAGGAGTCCATTTTTACGTATCGGCACCAATATTAAACACATTATGGTTTTCAGGTATTTTTTATAGATTTTTGTTTCGCTTCAGTATATATGGGTATAATTTATTATAGTATATGATAAAGAAGAAAGTGGAGAGTTTTAACAGAGAACTAACAATTTATTAGCATTTTGTCAATTTACAGAAGCCTACAATTGTTTTTATATCTAATCTCATTCAAATTACAAATTTACAAATTAAAATTGCATTTTGAGTAATACTCAACAGACTGTTGAGTAACACTCCATCAGTTAAAATGTAATCTCTTTTGTGTCAATTTTTCGCTCTGAAGAAATATTTACCTCATAATTTTTCGAAATGCAATTTTTATTTATAAATTTGTAATTTGAATGAGAGTAGATACGGAAACAACAGTAGGCAAGTGTAAATTGGCAGAATGTTAATAAATTGATATTTCTCTGTTAAAACTTTCCATTTGCTTCATTATCATATATATATATATGTATATATATATATATATTTATATTTATATGTCACATCATGTGATCACGTGACCGACCAGACCATCAGATGTTGCTACACATCGCTGGTCACAATGCGTTCGCATTGTTTTAGCCTTCCAATGACAGCACCCTGCTGGCTAAACGAGCAGGCCAACAGAAGAAAGAGTGAGAGAAAGTTGTGTCGAAAGAGTACAGCAGGGTTCGCCACCATCCCCTGCCGGTGCCTCGTGGAGCTTTTAGGTGTTTTCACTCAATAAACACACACAACGCCCAGTCTGTGAATCGAAGCCGTGATCCTACGACCGCAAGTCTGCTGCCCTAACCACTGGGCCATTGTGCCTCCACATATTTATATATATATATCATCATCATCATCATCATCATCATCATCGTTTAGCATCCGTTTTCCATGCTAGCATGGGTTGGACGGTTCTACTGGGGTCTGTGAAGCCAGAAGGCTTCAGCAAGCCCAGTCAAATCTGGCAGTGTTTCTACGGCTGGATGCCCTTCCTAACGCCAACCACTCCGTGAGTGTAGTGGGTGCTTTTTACGTGCCACCCGCACTGGTGCCAGACAGAGCTGGCAAACGGCCATGAACGGATGGTGCTTTTTAAGTGCCACCGGCACAAGGGCCAGGCGAGGCTGGCAACGGACACGAAACGGGGCGGTGCTGGCAACGGTCGCGAAACGGAAAGTTCTCTTACATGCCACCGGCACTGGTAACACATCTGCAATTTCCATTGATCGATTTCCATTGATCGATTTCGATTCTGATCCTCACTTGCCTCAACGGGTCTTCACAAGTAGAGTTTCGACATGCCACCGGCACTGGTAACACATCCGCAATTTCCATTGATCGATTTCGATTCTGATCCTCACTTGCCTCAACAAGTCTTCACAAGTAGAGTTTTGTGTCCCAAGAAGGGAAGGTATGCATACGTAGGCTGGCTCCATCCCATGTAGAAGGCCACGGGTTATGGACTCACTTGTCCTGCCGGGTCTTCTCGCGCACAGCACACTTCCAGAGGTCTCGGTCTCTAGTCATTTCCTCAGTGAGACCTAAAGTTCGAAGGTCGTGCTTCACCACCTCGTCCCAGGTTTTCCTGGGTCTGCCTCTTCCACAGGTTCCCTCAACCGCTAGGGTGTGGTACTTTTTCACACAACTATCTTCATCCATTCTTGCCACATGACCATACCAGCGCAAACGTCTCTCTTGCACACCACAACTGATGCTTCTTAGGTCCAGCTTTTCTCTCAAGGTACTTACACTCTGCCGAGTGTGAGTACCGGCATTACACATCCATCGGAGCATACTGGCTTCATTTCTAGCGAGCTTACGCATATCCTCAATTTATATCTACATATTTATATTTACATATCTATGTATATATATATATATATATCTATGTATATCTATGTATATATATATCTATGTATATATATATATGTATATCTATATACACACAGAAATATATATATAGAATAAGGGATGAATAGAGTTTGTTGTATTTCATTTATTCCAAGGTTTACAATTGTTTCATCAACATAATATGTATATAGATATATGTAAATACATACGTACACATATATACATACATACATATATACATACTACATATACATATATATATATATAATATATATATATATATATATATATATATATATATATATATAATATATATATGTATATACACACACACATCTATATATGTATCTAGATATTCTCTTTATTATAAATTCATTATATATATGTGTGTGTGTGTTTCTATATATATGTGTGTGTATATATATACACACACACATATATATATATATATACACACGTGCACAAATATGCACACACACACACACACACATACATTTGCCACAACACCATATGCACAGATGCTGCAATCAGTTCGCATATGAAAACATAAATTTTCGCTCAACATTTCTCAAATATAAAAGAAGTTTGTATGAAACGTAAAATCAGTTCATGTTAGCCAGAGGCACGAAGGCTTCAGGCTGGTGCCATTCTATGCAAATCAGCCAAGGGGAAGACAGGAAAAGAATATGAGGGATGTTTGCCATATCTGCAAGTGGAAAACATATTTTGCAGACATTGCTGGAAAAATGTGAAAGTTTGGTGAGAGTTTGGGGATGGAAGTTGAGAATCAGTAGAAGACAGGAAAACTAGAGGAAATTATCAAGAGAGAAAGGTGTGGAGGAAGTTGAAGTGTTTACCTGTCAAGACTGTTGGACAATATTTTAAAGTTTTACATAATTTCTCATTCTCACAAATATATCAAAATATTTCGTTTATTTTTGTCTTTCAATTGAAAAAGAAACTAAAAAAAGGAAAAAAACAAACAAAAAACCCCAGAAATTTCACAAAGTCTTTCCATATTTTCACCATCAATCACAGTACAACGATCTGAATGATGTATATATGTGTGTATATTTATGTGTGTATGTCTATATACGTACATACATACATACATACATACATACATATATATATCATCGCCATCATCATAATCATCATTTAACTTCAGGTTTCCATGCTGGAAATATATATATCTATATAAATATATATACATTATCTAAATATATATATACACATACCATACATACACACACACATAGACATCACACACACATACACACATATGCATATATATACATATCTATCTATCTATCTATCTATCTCTCTCTCTCTCTCTATATATATATATATATATATATAGAGAGAGAGAGAGAGAGAGAGATAGATAGATAGATAGATAGATAGATAGATAGATAGATAGATAGATAGATAGATGGATATATATGTATGTATGTATATATATATATCCTTCAAGTTATTCCTGTATTTCACTGTCTTCTGTTTACTTTGCTTTCAGTTTGACAAAACCGTTTCTCCAGACAACTGCACTTTTACAAGTTCATTTTTGAAGTTGTTTGGTGAATATATGAATATTTTAAAACTGTTTTCTTCCCCAAACCATTTTTGGTTGTCACAACGAAATTCCGACAGAGCTGTAGGTGATGTTGTGCCTGCAAGAAGCAGGAAGGAAAAAAGAAAACTGCCAGCAAACAACATTAATTACAACGATTTAAAGAATAGAAAAATATGTTGTAGAAATACGAAAAGTTTATATTGCATGTATACACACACACCCACACACACATATATATACATATAACGCAAGATGTAAAATGTAACAACATATAACTGATGTATATGTATAGATGCTTTCATATAAATATGAAAGCATGTATACAGTTATAGAAAGGGATTCTGCATTATGTTATGCACCAACAATAGTATATTGTTATTATATATATATATGCATCACATAAAAAGTATCATGACTATATGTGTGTGTGTGTGTATGTATCTGTGTGTGTGTGTGTGTGTATCTGTGTGTGTGTGTGTGTGTGTGTGTATTTGTGTGTGTTATTGGGAAATGAAAGAAATTGACACTCAGCACATTCAGGAGGATTTATTTATAATACTTAATAACATTTTAGCTGAGCTTCATCAAACCTAAAGTTTCATAAGCTGCTAGAACGAAGCTTAAGGACAACATCAACTACAAGATTCATTCTAAGACCAGGCCATATATTAATGGATCAGAAGGATGTCCCATATGCTCACTTGAAAAACCTATGAATCTTCAGGGACTATAAAAAGACTAAAAGCGATATTTCCTCATCATGCCCTCACTTTACAAAGTATATTTTAGGGGAAATTAGATGTAAACTGCCAGACAGGCAATAACCTGTTAATTTGATTGCAACTCTATCAAGCTCCAATCTGTGAATATATACCCCTGTGCCATCACGTTTGTAGCAATAGATCCATTTTGCTTCCCTAACTGTAGGTACACCCCATGAATGTGCAGATGCCTAAGTACTAATAACCTTTCTATATATACATGCGTTTGCTCATCTACATTAAAATTACGGTGTCATTTGTTTGAAGTCTTCCAGTCATTGTTCTGTTTATGTTCAAAGGGTTTGGGGGAAATATTGCCTTACTTGGAAACAAATGAATGTTTGTGACTGGAAGAGCATCCAACTTCAACAAATTCTGTCTTAATCATGACAAAATAAAAAGTGAATGGTAAAACGAAGGAGGAGGAGGAGAGGGGTAGGGTCAGGATGGACATACCATATCTTATATACTATATTGTGTGATGTAATCAGTAACATGCTTGATACTCCGAGTAGTAGCAGAAACCATACTCAACTCTGCCATAAACATTTACTCTCTGATTGTCCATGAAGCATGGAGCACCTTCTTGTTTGTAAACATAAATGTATACATACAGACACACACATACATACAAGCACATATATATGTCTCTGTGTGTGTGTGTATATATATATATATATATATATATATATATAGAGAGAGAGAGAGAGGGGGGGAGAATGAGTGAGAGAGAAGAGAGGGAGAAAGAAATAGATAGATAGATAGATAGATAATGTGCCTGAATATTGTACAATCTGACAGGTTGGATGTGGAGAGAGAGAATGGCAAAGAAAGATATAGAGAGGAAATTGGAGAGTGAGACACCGAGAAGAAGAAGAAGAAGAAGAGAGGGAGAGGTGATATTATATGATAGAGCTGTAGAGGTCAGCCATACATCATAACAAGATGGCAGAAAGATAGTGTGTGGTGAAGGGGAGATAACTTGGTGGCGGGCAGAGGAAGAAGTAGGAGGAGGAGCAGATTTGGTAACGACTGAGAGTAGTGGTGGTGGTGGTGGTGGTGGTGTGTGTGTGTGTGTGTGTGTGTGTGCGTGTGTGTGTGTGTATTTCCTGCAGCTGTGTCGATGTTGGAGACTTTGTATGGCTGTCTGTGTTACAGACACACAAACATACAAGCTCATGAACATATGCACACACATATAATACATAAATATATATGCACACTCGTGTATGTATGCATATACAATTATACACATACATGCACACATGCACAAATTCATGTATTCAAATGTACATACACACATACATATATACATGCACAAATACATATATACATGCATATATATATATATACACATTTACATATATATATGCATACACACAAATACATACATACATTCATGCATGAATACATACATTTAGACACAAACACACACACACATATGCATACATACATACACGCATACATACACATACACACACATTTTTTTATCTTTTTGTTTTTTACCTGTTTGAATCATTGGACTGTGGCTATGCTGGGGCACTGCCCTGAGGAATTTCACTCAGATGAACAGACACAGTACAGTACTTATTCTATCAGACCCTTTTGCCAAACTGCTAGGTTACAGGGACATAAACGCACCAACACCGGTTGTCAAGCAAGGGTGGAGGACAAACATGTACAAAGACACACACACACAAACACACACACACACACACATCAACCCATACAAGCATGGCAAATAGACATTAAATGATGATGATGATAATATATATATATATATATATATATATATATATATATATACTACAGGCTTCTTTCAGTTTTCATCTGCCAAATCCATTCACAAGTGTTTGGTTGGCCTGAGGCTATTGTAGAAGACATTTGTCTGTGGTGCCACCTGTAACTCTGCAGTTGGGAAGCATATTTCTTACCACACACACAAACCTGCACCTACACAGCCATACATACACATACACACACATATATATATATATATATATATGTATGTATGTATGTATGTATATATATATATATATATATATATATGTATGTATATTCCACAGATGAATGCTCTTCCTGTCACCAACCCTCAATGTCTCCAACTAAGGTAATATTTTCTGATGTGATGTCAAGCTGCAGAGACATTAACACACACACACACACACATCTGTCTATCTATCTATTTATCCATCCATCCATCCATCTATATATCATCCTCATCATAATTTAATGTCTGCTTTCCATGCTGGCATGGGTTGAACAGTTTGACAGGAGGTGGCCAGCTGGAGAGCTGCCCAAGCTTCAATCTCTGCTTTGGCATGGTTTCTACAGTTGGATGCCCTTCCTAACATGCCAGCCACTTTACAGAGTGTACTGGGTGCTTATTACATGGCTTATTGCAGAGGTGTCAGCTTGAGTGCTTCCCACATGCCACCAGCCAGCTTGAGAGCTGTTAATGTGATGCTGGTGTGAGCATTTTTACATGGTTCCAGCAAGGGTCATAAAGGACCTGCCTGTTTGCAGGGATGGCCACAGTTTTACTGAATTTTATGTGTCTTCCCAAGCACAGCAAATCACCAGATGTCTCAATCACTCATCATCTCTTCAGTGAAGCTCAATGTCTAGAGATCCTTTCTCACCATCTCATCACACACCTTCTTGGCTCTACACCTTCCACAGGTTCCCTCCACGATTAGAGACCAGCACTTCTTAATGCAGCTGTCCTTAATCATGCACAATTTTTCTCTTAAACCATTGTATATGCTCACTAACCCTAACCCATCCAGTGGAGCTTGCTGGCTTCATTTTTTTCAAGCTTTCTCAGGTCCTTGTAAGCAAAGCCCATATTTCACTGCCATGTAACATAGCTGTATGTACCCAGCCTATCATACAATCTGCCTTTCACTCTGAGTGAGAGGCCCTTTGTTACCAACAAAGGTAGAAGCTCTCTGAACTTTGCTCACCCTGTCCTTATTTTAGTAACTATGTTTTCAGAACATCTGTATGTGTGTATGTGATTATGCAGGCTAAAAGAGGCAGTGAAGGGGCTGAGCCATTAATATGCTGGACAAAATGCTTAGGGGCAGAATGGCCAGCAACACCCACTATAACAAGCCACCCCTTCTTGAGGGGTTCATTTCTCAAACAGCCACAGTTACACTGATTTTGCTGGGTAAATCTGTTGTGTGGGGTCTGAGAACCCTTGAGGGCTCAATGGCAACAGGCATAAACTGATAACAGCCTGTCAATCAATTTTAACGAGATTCCTTAAAACAGTCTGTTGGTGTTAAGGGGCTAGATGTGGTTTCAGGCAGGTTAGTCTGAAAAGGGTTAAGTTATACATCCAGCAGGCCTTCCATACAATTATTATTGACCCTGTTTCACTCAATGGGAGGGGCTGTCTTAAAAACTCCCTTCTAGTTGGCCATTCATTGGAGTTGAACCTAAGACCTCATAATTGGAAAGCAAACTCCTTAACCACTATGCTGGGAATGGAGTGTAGAGGCATTCTTCTCCCATAGAAATACAAGCAAAGATACACCCTCACACATTAGACAGACACAAAGCACACTCACACACTCCTATGATATACAGGCAAACACGCGCGTGTGCGACTCACTCTCCCAAATACAGCATCTAATCTCCAGTCTCACCGCAGTTATCTCCCTTACAATGACCAATCTTTTTATAACACATCTGTCCACTGAGTGGAAATTTCATTCTTTAGTCAGTATCATAATTATATTTATCATATATCATAATAATATTTGTCATATATCATATATTCTAAGTTTTTATCCTGACAGTCATCATATTTCTATTTATACTTATTAATTCAATGGATATATAGTTATCCTGATTATATTTATCATAGCATAATTATATTAACTACATCGTATATCCATCTTGCTATATTCACATTTATAATATAGCCTAATAATTATTTGTCAACTTCATTAAATCCTCTAATGTGAGTTCAAATCCTACCAGTGGTTGCCTCTACTTTCCATCACCCCAGGATTGTTCAACTATAAAGTGACCCATGAATTCCTGGAGTAGATCTACCCAATAACACCTTTCTTCCACTCAATGTAAGAATCTATAGTATGGTACCCAGTGCCATCCTGGGGGTGTGGGGAATGAAAGACCAAGAGACCCAATTCTAACAGGGACACATATTGACCAGGACAATTCAGTGACAAATGTTGCATAGACATACAGTTCTACTGATATTTACAACAGTCAGTTGAATGTTGTGTACAACTAGGTGGACTTAGCTATTCACAGCAGCATAGTAACTGTTAGGTGGACTTAGCCAGTATCTAATATACTATCTGAGCTGGTTGTCCACTCCACCAACTTGACCATCAGTACCAGGGTCACTGTAGAACACTGGACAAAGCACTTTAAATGATTTAGTTTCATATTTTTAATATTTTCTTTCATTTATCTGAGGTTGACAAAGAGTTAGTACCAGTAATACTCTGGAGTCAGTCCATTTAAATATAATCTTGTCTCTCATATAAACATTAAGCTTAGTCCAAGTCATAAGTAGTTATTATTTACATTTGCCGGATATTTGTTCTCATCTTGTTTGTTGTTAACACATCGTTTCAGCTGATATACCCTCCAGCCTTCATCAGGTGTCTTGGGGGAAATTTTGAACCTGGGTTCTCATTCCTAAGTTTTTTTTCAATGTTATTATTATTATTATTCAGGTCACAGCCTCGAATCGAACTCGGAATCTTGGGGTTAGTAGTCTGCGCTCTTAACCACTACGTCATATGTCCGTGGGCAAATGTAAATAATGTATATAATTCCTCATCTCTTAAATATAGAAATGTAGTTATTATTTGTTGTTAGCTTAGATTTTAGTTGCTTCACAGCTTTTCACGTTTCTTCCTTTATGACATTCTGCTGGTCAAGTTTAATGTTGGATGTTAGCTTTTGCACATTTATCGAGGCCAAATTGCATTCTGATGCCATCTCTGAATTGTTTAGCAATTGCTAGTAAGCCCTGTAGTTGTTGGTCATTTTTTGAAAAGAGCTTTAAATCATTCATGCAAAAGAGATGATTTATATTTTTATCAAACATTTTATTGCCATATTATACATCATCAAGCAATTTTGAGAGAGCAATTAAGGCTAGACAAAAGAGGAGTGGTGATAGTGAGTCGCCCTGGAAAATACCACATTTTATTATTATTATTATTATTATTATTATTATTATTATATTATTATTATTATTATTATATTATTCGTTTTTGGAGTTTGTGTGTTGAAGCATATTCTGTTGTGTCTGGGGAGAGTCATTTTCTTTTTGTGCTTTATAATCTAACACACTTACCGGTAAAATTTCCCCTTTTTTTCTTATTTTTATTATCCTAAAATTTTCATTGCGTCTTGCAACCTTTTCAATAGTTTTGACTATTATTATTATTATTATTATTACTATTATTATTATTATTATTATTGTTATTATCATTATTATTATTATTATTATTTTTATTTATTTATTTATTTATTTATTTATTTATTTATTAACTGACCCCTGATTCTGCCAATGAATTTTACAAATGATTCTTCCTTCTCTCTTTTCAGGCGGAAAAATCAGCATTTTAATAACCATGAGCCTCAATACGCTGGTCGGACTGTTGCTTTTGTTGTTTCTTCCTGAAGGCTTCACTGTGGACCTTACCTACCATATAGAGGAAGAAAGAAGTCCTGGGACCTTTATAGGGGACATTGCTGCTGACTCCCCTCTACTAAATGGTTTTCTAATTGATGAACATGAAAGAATCTCCTTCAGCCAACTCCAACGGAAAGTGTCCGGAACTTCCCAACTGTTTAATATAACTAAACACGGGAGATTGTTTACAGCTCAGACCTTGGATGCTGAAGTTTTGTGTATTTATAACAAGGAATGTTCTAGAATCATTAAAGTTGCTGTTCATCAGAAAAAGACATTTATGAAGATCTTAAAGATTAAAGTCATAATAGAAGACATCAATGACCACCAACCTGAGTTTCCTGTCAAAGAAGTCGACCTTCATTTCCTTGAATCAGACAGAACCAAAACAGTGAAACCGATACCAAATGTCATAGACAAAGACATTGGTGTTTTAAATTCTTTGATAAAATATGAACTTCGGAAGAACCCAGATGAACCATTTTCATTGTCAGTCACCAAACGAGTTGACGGGAGATCAAAGATTAATCTTCTTTTGGATGAAGAATTAGACAGAGAAGTTAAAGGGAATTATACTCTTCAGATTATTGCTAAAGATGGAGGATCTCCACCCAAAGTTGGGATTTTAAATGTCCAAATTTCAGTCATTGATGTCAATGACAACTTACCAATTTTCCACCGGAATACCTTTAATGTCTCCATAAAAAGTAGCCACAATAAAAACAAACCCATTATTACATTGACAGCAACAGATTCTGACATTGGAGAAAATGGCAAAGTTTTTTACCATTTCAGCCCTAAAACATTAAATGAAGACAAAAAAAATTTCTATTTAAAACCAGATTCTGGTGAAATTCTATTAAAAGAAACATTTGTTCCAGGTCAAAAACAAACGTATAAATTGTTTGTGGAAGCTATTGATGGTGGTAAACCATCACTCAGCTCCACAGCTCTGGTTCTTGTCAATGTAATCAACCAGCAGAACAACAGACCTATAATTAGCGTAGACTTTGTGTCTGCAATATCAGAGAATTCCACTGCAATTCCTGAAGACATTGAAGTGGGAAGCTTTATTGCTTATGTGATGGTCACTGATGATGACTTGGGGCAAAATGGTGAAGTGACATGTGACCTCAAACATGAAGTATTCAAACTGTTGAGTTTAGGTTCTAAAGAATTCAAAATAACATTAAAACGGTCAGTCGATAGAGAAATAAAAGATTATTATCATATCACCATTAGCTGTGAAGATCAAGGAACTCCTCCATTGAAATCTAAAAGAAATTTCTCCATACAAGTTATTGATGTCAACGATGTACAGCCTCAATTTACTAAAGTCACATATAAATTCCTCACCTATGAAAACAAACCCCCAAATTTCCCTATTGGCTTCATTGATGCTACAGACCCTGATTTGGGGCCTGGGGGAGAGTTGACATATTCCTTAAAAGATGAAGGTAATCTGCCCTTGTTTATAACAAAAAATGGTTTCATATTGACAACCCAGTCACTAGATAGGGAGCAGCAAGATGTATACAGATTTAAGGTTTTTGTCAAAGACAATGGGGTGAACTCCCTAAATAATACAGCAAACATTATTGTGGAAGTGATGGACGAAAATGATAATGCCCCTTACTTTACATTCCCCAGTGTTAGTCCCTTTAGTTTAGACATTCATTATTATCCCCAGAGTAAGAATGACATCACAGTCCTGCGGGCATCCGACAGAGATAGTCGTGAGAATGCATTTCTCAGGTACGAAATCATCGCAGGTAACGACAAACATTTGTTTTCTGTCAATTTTTACACAGGTGTTCTGTCTTTCTCTCGAACAGTTTACCAAAATGATGCTGGGTCATATGACCTGCAGTTTCTGGTGAAAGACAGTGGGACCCCAGTCCTGTCGGCAACCACTGTTGTGGCATTAACACTGACCGTCAGTAACGAAACCTTCACGGCTTTCTCAGCTGTTCAAGTCCAATCTGAAGACATGATAGATGTGAATCTGGTGATCATCATAGTCGTTGTTGCGGTGCTATTGTCCATAGCCATCGTTATTTTCATCACAGTGACTGCAATCAGGTGCAACAATCAAAGAAACAATACTGCCGCAGAGAATCAGCCATACCAATCAAGGACGGAAATGAAACAATTAATTTACCAAACCAGTAACCCCATCGTCCTTGCGGGGAACCCAGAGGAGATGTTAAATAGAAACACACAATCTATGAAATCTAAAAATCAGTTTTATCCCGAAGAAGAATCACAGAACGAATGGAAAACATCAACAATGGTAACAACTTTACCAAAATTAACGAAGGTAAATTATGATGTGTTTTGATGGGTATTGATGGGGGTAGCCATGCATGTCTATGTTGTCAACCTCTCACTTCACGGCAATCTTAAATTTGTTGCTTGAATCACATTTCATTTTCTTCAATTAATTACTATTAACCAAAATAATTAGCAAAACTAAAATGAGTTGAGGGAAATAAATGAAGTTGCTAACGGCATTAATTTAAATTAATAAGTTAAGGAACAGTTTATTGAATG
>NC_043010.1:57575045-57585045 GCF_006345805.1 Octopus sinensis | reverse complement strand
TCGTAAGTTTGGTTCCTGACTGGGCATCGTGTCCTTCAGCACCAGTCCACTCAGCTGGCAAAAACGAGTGGAACTTGTAATTCAAAGGGGCAGCCCTGTAACGTTCTGTGTCACACTTAATCTCCCTGAGAACTACATTAAGGGTTCACGTGTCCGTGGAGTGCTCAGCCTCTTGCCCATTCATTTCATGAACAGGCTGTTCCGTTGATCGGATCAACTGGAACCCTCATTGTGGTAACCAACAGTGCCATTTCTATAATGACCTTTCAGGGGTGATAAGTAAAGAACCAGTCAAATGCTTGGGTCAGTTCGTCTCTCTCTCTCTTAGAACCAGTTGTAGTCTACAGTAGGGCCATGGGGAAATAACTCATAATGCCCTTTCTATCAAGAAATTGAGGAGAGGTGAGTTAGTGGCTTGCAACATCTTCCCATCCAACATGCTATGAAAACTGCAAAAGAAACCAAAAAATATGACAAATCAATGTATTTAACAATAAAGAAGAGCTAAATAGAAAAAAAAAGAAAAAGATAAGAGATGGGAAACAGAATCTGTTTTGTTAGGATTTGAACTCAGAACTTAAGGGAGATAATTGAGCACAGTTAAATATCTTGTCAACTATTCAACCAGTTCTGCCACTAATAACAACGTTAGTTTAATTACTGCACCTTGGTGAAACCCTTGTCAACGTTATGTGACTAATTGATCTGTTAATTACATCTTTTTGACATCCAGCAGAAAATAATGATGATGATGATGATGATGATGATGATGATAATACTGATAATAATAATAATAATAATAATAATAATAATAATAATAATAATAATAATATAATAATAATAATAATTAGCTTCATTTTACTTTGAGAGAATTTTTTTTTATTTTTGTTGTAGAGGTAGATTGGTTGTATGAGAGAGGTTCCCTGCCCCCTGGCTGCAGATCTCCGACTTCAGCAGAGCAGAGACTCAGTAAAGCTTCAAAGAGCAGCAGCAGCAGCAACAGCAGCAGCTGTGCCCCAATGTGGTGCCACCCTTAACACTAACATCCAGAATCACTTAGGATCTTTGTCTGTTTTCTTCTTTCTACACAACATTTCATTCGTGGAACTCTGAATATCAACAACAACAGCCCAATCCATCCTCCTCATAATCTTCCTCCCTCTGGAATTTGCAACCCTGTCTGTGTTTCTTTGTGTGTTCCCTCCACCTACCATCTGTTCTCCCCCTCGTTTTTAATTATAAAAACAAAGATTTATAAATATATAAAAAAAGAAACAAACTACATGTGTATGGTGTGATTGAACCCCTAATCTTTCCTTCCGTGACTCACCTGCAACATTTACTAAAACAACATATCATAATTGAAGACTCAGTCACTTTTTAGTCACTGGTCATAACCTAAACTGTCTGACAGATATTCGTCATATTTTTCTTCTTTTCTTATTTTATACAAGAAAAGTTTCATCAGACATTGCGTTTATCAATGCTTAATGTCTAAAAAATACATGTAGCAATGCAACATTCAATTTGTCAGATAAAAGTTACTCAACATGTAAGACATGTGTAAGGATCAGACAATGTTTGTCAAACACAAACCTTTTCTAATGTGCAAAACACATGTACAGCAATCAGACATTGTGTTTGTCAAACACAGATCTTTACATCTATGTACAGCGAATGTGTAGCAACTGGACACACGCTTTTGTCAAACATCAAACTTCTTAATTGAGAAAGACAAATGTATAACAACCAGACATTGTCAAACACAGAACTTTGCAGCTTTATATGAAACATGTGTAACAATCAAAGAGTGTGTTTGTGAAACAGATATAGTCACCTGTATAAGACAAATGTGCAATAATAAGACACTGGTTTGTCAAGCATACACCGTCTGATAACTTTATGATAGAAGAAAAAAATATATCACCATTGACAGCTATATATATAAGACAATGAGAGAGAGAAACATGCCAAGGAAAGATATATAATAACCATATATATATATATATATAATTACTATGAAGCATTGTGTAGAATATATTGTATAAAGGATCCTGGGTAAGGCCAGAACAATGCGAAATAAATGCAAGCCAAATCACAAGAAAATAAATAAATGAATTAATGTAGACTTTACCTGGCAAGGTAAAGTCTACTTTAATAAATTTATATATTTTCTTGGGCTTGCATTTACTTTGCATTATTCTGGCCTTACCCAGGACCCTTTATACAATATATACATATATATATATATTCTATATATTAAATATATATTAAATATATATATATAAGCAAGGAAATATATATATATATATATATATATATATATATATAAGCAAGGAAAATATATATATATATATATATATATATATATATATAAATTCATAAATGAGGGTGAAAAATTAGATATTAATTTAATAATATATATATATATATGTAATAAAGAGGTATATATCTACATATCCGTGAGACATTGTTTTTTTTGTGTTGTTTTGACCAATAAAGTTTTGATTTGACCAACATTTGATGGATCTCAGCTCAACTAATTTACTATTGTTGTTGTTGTTGTTATTGTTATTGTTATTTATCTCTCACTTCTTTATCTCATAAGCAGCTCACTTGGCTTACAAGATATTGTTAATAGTTCCTGTTACCTAGGTAATGTAATTAGTGAAATAGATGGCTGTAATTAAGACATTGATGTAATTGGTGATTAAGGAGGGTGGGGAGGAGAAGTTTAGGCGGTTGTCGTCTGTTGGCAACAAAGAATTTCCATTTTTGTGTGTAAATAATGGTAGGAAGGTATGTAGTGTTACCTGGTGGTGAAACATGGATTATTGCATGTGGAAGATCTGTGATCCATGGGGAAACATGGGGTGTGATCTGTTGTATGAGTAATATTTAGCTACATGGTGGTTGGATCTTGAGGATTGAAAACCTGGGGCAGGATGAAGAGGAATAAAAGAGTGTAATTTGGATAGAGAGAGAGAGAGGAAGAGAGAGATAGTGAGAGAAAGAGAGAAAGAGAGAGAGAGAGGAAGAGAGAGATAGGGAGAGAAAGAGAGAGAGGGAGAGGAAGAGAGATATAGGGAGAGAAAGAGAGAGAGAGAGAGGAAGAGAGAGATAGGGAGAAAAAGAGAGAGAGAGTAATTGCACCCCTACTAAAAAGGCAACAGGGTGCAAAAGTGCCAGAAAGTGACTCTGGTCTGGTTTATGTAATGGGGAAGCCAAGTGACAGAGTATCCGACAGAGTGAGATATAAGAATGGCAGGAGTCAGGCTGTAAGGCCATTCTGTGCAGATCGTACAGAATGGAAGATTATGGGGATGTAGCATATTGCAGAGACACTCCATCCATGCCACAACAAAAATTCAGGCCTTAATATCTTAACAACAAACAAAAGTGTGTGTGTGTGTGTGTGTGAGCATGTTTCTTTAAATACTTGACTGTGTTCAAATTTTATCTTTAAGATTTTTAGATTTTTCACATTTTCTTGTCATCTTTTTATTATTGATTTAGAGTGGTGGCACAGTGGTCCAGTGGTTAGGGCAGCGGACTCACAGTCATAGGACCGCGGTTTCGATTCTCAGACTGGGCATTGTGAGTGTTTATTGTGCAGAAACATCTAAAAGCTCCACACGCTCCGGCAGGGGTTAGTGGCGAACCCTGCTGTACTCTTTCACCACAACTTTCTCTCATTCTTTCTTCCTGTTTCTGTTGTACCTGTATTTCAAAGAGCCAGCCTCGTCACATTGAATTTCACCCGAGAACTACATTAAAGGTACATGTGTCTGTGGAGTGCTCAGCCACTTGCACATTAATTTCACGAGCAGGCTGTTCTGTTGATCGGATCAAATGGAACCCTCGTCATCGTAACTGACGGTGTGCCACATTTGATTTGGAACAGTAGAGTTCCAAATACAGACATCAAAAAATTAGCATGTGACTGCTGACATGAAAAAATTTGAAAAATTAAAAAACCTAATGACCCAAATTTAACCAAACAAATGAACATGTAGCAGTTGATGCATTAAGCTAAAAGTCAAGAAACCGCTGGTTGGAAAGGCTACATGAATTTAATCAGTATATAAGAAACAACACTGGTGCTATATAATATATATATATATATATATATAATAATTTGAGGGAATATTATTCCAAACTTACAGGGAAAAATTCAATGTAATTTTCTAGATGGTGTAATTTAATGTTTTATTTTGAACTGATAAAAGGTGGTTTTTTCTAATTTATATATATATATATATATATATATATATATAATAATTTGAGGGAATATTATTCCAAACTTACAGGGAAAAATTCAATGTAATTTTCTAGATGGTGTAATTTAATGTTTTATTTTGAACTGATAAAAGGTGGTTTTTTCTAATTTATATATATATATATATATATAAATATACATATATATATTCGTTTCAATTCTCGGTAAGGAGACTGTAAAGGTCTAAAAATGTCAGGTATGGATTTAGAAGCTCTTCTGATTTAGGAACCCATTGTATAAAGCTAAAAAGAAGAAAGAAAATATGAAAACAATACAAAATAAAAGAAAGATAAAACTCTGATGTAATCATGTATTTAATAAGACATGTATAAAAGAAAACCTGTTCCTCCACACACATATATATATATATACAGGGTGAGGTGGGTAAATCGTCAACATTTTATATTTTTAATTTCATGCGTGCACATTGTTTTTGATTTTGTTGGCTACACAGTATAGTAGAGTCAGTTGGGCACCGTTTGTGAGAAAAACAGCACCATGAAGCAATTCACTCTGCCAGAAATTTGGAAACGACATGTTGTACAGCTTAGTATTCGTGCCAGAAGCTCCAATATGAATATTTGAGTGTTTGGATATCAATCTGAGGACGTATACTGAGAGTGATAAAAATCAAACATCCAGCCAACATCATGGTGTTTGGAGTGATCACTAGTGATGGTCATATTATGCCTCCATTCATCCTCCCACATGATCTCACACTCAACATGGAGGCCTACATCAAGTGCCTGGAGGAGGTAGTGCTGTCCTAGGCCAAGAGGAAGATCCTATGTCTGGTAATAGGACTCTTCATCATGCCACACAAGCAGAAGAACCCAGTCATGGCTGTCAGATAATTTCTGCGACATATCACCCTTAACATCTGGCCACTTAACTCCCACACTGCAACCCCCTTGATTATTATGTGTGGGGCACAGTTGAGCAAGAGACCAGCAAAACTCCTTGTAACACCAAAGATGAACTGAAGGCAAGGATTATGGCAGCATTCACCAGCATATACAACATCGTCCAGAAGAGTTGCAGCAGATTCCAAAGTTGTCTAGAAGCCATAGTTGAAGGCAATGGCGATTATATTGGATAAATTTACTCTTTAGTATTTCAGGATATTTTTATGGAATTTTGGTAAAGATATCTGTTAAAATGAGATGTCAGTGTTATTTCTGTTTTTGCGTAATTCAAACAGCCATTTATACACCACACCCTGTTTAAGTGTATATCAACATCTACTGTGGTATCAAGTACTCTTGCCAAAAGTCAACACTAAATGTAATGAATATATAATATAATTACACACAAACATGCATGCACGTGGCACGCAATAAGCACCATTCATTCGTGGGTCATTGCCAGTGGCACCTGATTGGCACCGTGTGCCAGTGGTATGTAAAAAGTACCATCCGAACGTGGTCAATGCCAACCCCCGCCCTGACTGGCTCCTCTGCTGGTGGCGCATAAAAAGCACCATCCGAACGTGGCTGATGCCAGTGCTGCCTGACTGGCTCCCCATGCCAGTAGCACATAAAAAGCATCCACAACACTCTTGGAGTGGTTGGCGATAGGAAACGCATCCAGCTGTAGAAACACAGCCAGATCAGATTGGATCTGTCAAACCGTCCAACCCATGCCAGCATGGAAAACGGACGTTAAATGATGATGATGATATATATATATTTATACTTGGAGTATGTATTTTCCCTTTGAATGAAATGGTGAGAGAATCTAGCGAAGGACTCCTTTAACCTTTTCGCTCCAACTTTTGTACAACAGTTTTCATTTTATTTTTCCACATTTTCCGCTTCTTTAGACCTTCATTATTTTCCATAATTAAAATCTAAACTTCATCGCTACGTATGATTTCTGAACGTGGGACAAAAATGTCCCAATTGTATTCTAATGAACAAATACTTGAGACTATTCTATCCCAACAGTATTTCCCATGCACATTGAACAAGTTCAGAAAATTACAGAAATAAAACTGAAATAAATCTTACAATTTATTTCAAATGCAAAATTTAGCTATAATTGCTTTCTCATAGAATATTTATTATAAATTACAACTATTGTTTTGAACAACACTTATAAAATAACATATATAATGATCCCTTCCAAATAATACTTATAAAATAATCAATAAACTTCTTTCCTCATATATTTATCATGTAATTTTATAGTTTTTTTTTCTGTTATATCATACTGACTAATGACTATATTCCTTTTCTTAAATAATATTTACGAGAACAACCATTATTCAAAAATACATGCTGTGTTGCCAGCCCACTTATGCATACCTTTCCTTCTTGTGACACAAACCCTACTTGTGAAGACCTGTTGAGGCAAGTGAAAATCGAAATCAAAATCGATCAACATCAATGGAAATTGTAGCTGTGATACCAGTGCCGGTGGCACGTAAGAGAACCATCTGAACGTGGCCGTTGCCAGCGCTGCCCCGACTGGCCCCCGTGCCCATGGCACGTAAAAAGCACCATCCGATTGTGGCCATTGCCAGCCTCGTCTGGCCCCTGTGCCAGTGGCATGTAAAAAGCACCATCCGATCGTGGCCGTTTGCCAGCCTCGTCTGGCACCTGTGCAGGTGGCATGTAAAAAGCACCCACTACACTCACGGAGTGGTTGACGTTAGGAAGGGCATCCAGCTGTAGAAACTCTGCCAGATCAGACTGGAGCCTGGTGCAGCCTTCTGGCTTCCCAGACCCCGTTGAACCGTCCAACCCATGCTAGCATGGAAAACAGACGTTAAACGACACTGATGATGATGATGATGATGATGATGATGATGATTCAGGCATGCATAAAGCCATGTTGCATTTTCGGCAAATGTATTGGGTCCTCCTTTCTTTGTTCCTCAAAGTACAATTCCTACATCTTCTGTGACTCTTTGGTTTTACTGGAATACGATCACCTGCACTCAAAATCAACTTTGAACTCTTAGAAAGCCATCCAAAAGATTTCATTCCCTTCTGTGGAAAATTCAACCTTCCTGCCTCAATCAAACATTTGCTAAGAAATTTATGAATGGTGGTTTCATGTGGTGAAGTTCAGAGTGAATAACACAGCTGTTATAAACCGCTGTCATCAGACGCCTGAAGAACACTTTAGTCCACCATTTTCTAGTTTGTCAATCCATGTGATAATCGCTTCTGGACAAGTGAACTCTTCCCTTTTTCCATCCTACTCCTTATACTGTGAGCCTGATTTGTCCCATCCGAAGACATTTTAAATGAAGAAAATTCACTTTAGTATTAAAAATCTTTTCTTGAGATACATTTGTCCCATTAGGAGTGAAAGAGTTAAGCAATCACCTGAGGTGGGTGCATTTTATACCTTGGATGGAGGATGATGATAACACAATATATCACCAATGTACTAAAGGTGTAAAAATGTGTCAAAACAATTGTAGTGATTTTAAATAAAAAATATCACTCATTCCATTTTCTAAGATTTATCTATCTATCCATACACACACACACACACGCACACACATGTTTATATATATATGTATGTGTGTGTGTGTGTATATGTATATTTAGATAGATAGATAGATAGACAGATAGATATACATACATACATAAATACATACATACACACACACACACACACACATACATACATATATATAAATATATATACACACATACATGACATCATTCTTATGTGACATGGATGAACACATAAAACAGGAAACTCTAAGTAGTGAAAGGTTTAATCAAGAGTTTCAATAAAAAATAATTTATGAAAACTCCGTTTATGTAAATTGAGAACTGTTTTCCATGTTTGTATATTGAAATTCTTCATGCAGAAAGTTTGCATTTATTCAAAGACTCCACCTGAGAAAATTGGTAGGAATAGGATTGTTAAGTGGAGGGTTTGAATAAATGCAAAGCTCTGCCTGAAACCAATGGTAGCACTTTTAACTTAGAAATAAAAACAGCCGTATTTCTATTCACAAAATCCTACGGTGCTTCTATATTCTCTAAACTGCTGTAATATAATGTTAACCCTTTTCTTGCTGTATTTATTTTGAGATATTCTGTGTTTCTTTCAATTATTTTAAATATAACAAGAATAAAAGAATAAGTAGCACTACATTATTCTATTGTTATCATGGCATACCATAACGTACAGCAATCTATCATTTGTGCTGTTATCTACTTACCTGATATATTGGTTTAGATCAGCTGACCATTTTGTACTTAGTACAGTCGAAATACCAGTAATATATCACTGGAAAGAAGAGCAGAAAATCACAAACTGTGTGTTTCCTCTGTAGTTTTGGGTCCCCATTGAGATATTGGGTCAGAACATCATCAATCTGGAGGGTCTTCAATAGCAGTAACCTATCTCTCCCCCCTCTCACTCTCTTTCTCTCTCCCTCTCTCTCCCACTGAACCACCCCTCTTTCTCTCTAAGTTCTATACATACAAGGACTTGAACTCACCAATGGGTGTTTAGTGAACGATCCTCTGCTCCTGTCACTTCTTCCAGTAACTTGCACCTCCTCATAGAGCTTATTCACGGTAAGTGGACTGGCTACAGAGAGTGATGAACATCTGTACCTCTGTATCGTAGCCAATGGAGTCTGACCATAAACACACAACATCACTACCACCACCTATCCTATGTCTCACCCTATCACTTTCAGCCCACCTTCAAGATGTACCACTACCACACAACTACCACACCACTATACCAACACCCTGTATTAACACCCTCTTAAGCCAAGTTCAACATATACCACCACCATCACATTGCACTACCACACCACTCTATCCTACTGTACCTATACTATGTCATAGACCACCACTGTGTTATTATCAGTTGGAAGAAATGCTTAGCAGTATTTTTCTGTCTCCCTCTGTTCTGAATTCAAATTCCACCGAGGTAGACTTTGCCTTTCATCCTTTTGGGGCCAATGAAATATTTACCAGTTGAGCTCTTGAATTGAGGGAATTGGCTTACCTCCTCCCTCAAAATTGTTGGCCTTGTGTCAGAATTTTAAATCATCACTATTATTTTTTTTTTCCTTCTTTCTTCAAATTTTCTTCCATTTCTCGCCATTATTATTATTATTATCATTATTATTATTATTATTATCATTATCATTATTGTTATTGTTGTTATTATTGTTATTCTTATCACTTCCACACAGCCCAAGTCAAAGATGTACCAGCCAGCCATTACAGCCACTTCCTGTGCAGGTGAACCGGATGTTGATGAGATGATGATCATGGGTCCCAGTTATTTAAGTGACAGAGACACTGGCCATATGTGGAGCCGAGGAGACAAGGATCAATACGAAGAGATTCCAGCTATGTTAGGTAAAGAACCGATCTACCTTCGTTGCATGTATGAGGTCTGGTCCAAAAGGATCAGCACTGGGGCTCTAAAAAGGGAACTACAGGGCATAAAATCTCCTTTGAAGTAATCCCCTTCTGGAGCCTCACTCTTTATCCAGTATCGCTTCCATTGATGGAAGCATTCTTGGAACTCCTTTAAAGAGATACCAAACTGGTGCCTAATCGCATCCTCTTGGATTTCTTCAAGGTCTTGAAATCTTGTGCCTTTCGAGTGGGATTTGATTTTTGCGAAGGGAAAAATGTTCTCCCAAAATCTTCATCACAGTTGATATTTTGTTGGACAACTTGGAAACCTTTGAACCAATTTCCCTTGTGAGGCAATCACACTCTA
>NC_043010.1:57547545-57570045 GCF_006345805.1 Octopus sinensis | reverse complement strand
AGAAATGACAGACGTAGAAATTACATTGTTGTATAATGGTTGTTTACAGTAGATACAGTGGCCGATCATCATCATCATCGTCATCATCATCATCATCATATCTGTAAGTGTTAATGGAACATAAGTGATGGCCCTAAAACTCTGTTAACTCACCATGTGGCTACAGAAACATATTTATCCTCCACCCACCCACCCACCACCACCACCACTGCCCTCCATGATGGTTCCATGACAGTTTTATAGCCTCCTCCAGTCATTTAATGCTTAAACTGGTGAAAAAGTTTGATTGAAAAAACTTCCAGCTATCATTTCCTGTCTCTCTTGGAAACCTTTTAAAACAGACCCCATGCTGGGAGCCTGCATGCAATAATCCCACCATCACTCATCCTTAATCTGGCGGCCATCTTGCTTGGTTTGTTTTATTTCTTGTGTCAAATATATTTTAAATGAGAATCACTTTAGGAGACATGTTGATCAGATAAGATAACATTTGTGAGAGAGAACACCTCAACTGGTGCCTGCTCCCACCGGCTACTCCTAGTTTGTAGATGTATTTTCAACAGAACACAGCAAGTAACTTCTTTTAGATCAGCGATTCCCAACAAGGGTCCACATAAGGTTTTGCTGTTCAAATTTGTGTGCAAAAAACTGTTTAAGCTTCTACAATCCACAAAATATTTAAACAACATTTTTTTTTATACAATTCCTAATAACATTTAATTACAAAAATGTGATAACATTTTGTTGGACATTGAACGGATAAGAGGACTGAGTAGACCAAAATGAGAATCAAAGGGTTCCAGAGGTATAAAATGGATGAGGAAACTCATTGTAGACATAAGAAGCAAAATAGGTCCAGGAATTTCAAAGAATATTTTTCCATTCACCACAATTAATAGGATTAACTCTATTGTCACTTGGTTGAAATCTTTCTCAAATCATCATCATCATCATTATTTAACGTCCATTGTCCATACTGGCATGGGTTGGACAGTTTGACCAGAGCAGGCAAACTGGAAGGCTGCACCAGAGTCCAGTCTGTTTTGGCATCGTTTCTACAACTGGACACCCGTCCTAATGCCAACCACTCCACGAGTGTAATGAGTGATTTTACATGCCGCTGGCACAGGTGCCATTTGCATGACACCTGTATCTGCCACAACTGCAATTTTACTTGGCTTGATGGGTCTTCTTCTCAGGCACAGCATAATGCCAAATGGTCTTGGTCCTTGCCTCCATGAGGTCCAATGCTTGAAAAATGCTTTTATGTGCCACTGGCATGGCTGCCATTTGTGTGACACCAGTATCTGCCACGACTACCATTTTACTTGGCTTGATGGGTCTTCTCAAGCAGGACCTAATGCCAAAGTTCTGTCATTGCCTCTGTGAGGCCCAGCACTCAAAATGAGCTCAACCACTTTACCTCCATGAGGCTCAATGCTGTGATTTGTCTGCTTTCCTACTCACTAAGACTTTGGTTTTTGCTAGGTTAACCCCAAGGTCCTTTGATTCTAGACCTTGCTTCCATACCTGGAACTTTTTCTCTAGTTCTGGCAGTGATTCAGCTATAAGAACAAAGTCATCAGCATAGAGGAACTCCCAGGAGCAGCATGTCTTAAATTCCTCTGTCATCACCTGGAGGACTATGATGAACAAGAAGGGGCTGAGGACCAATTGTTGGTGAACCCCAACTTGTACCTTGAATTCTTCCCTGTACTCATTGCCAACCCTCACCAACCGCTTGTCTATCCATAGTTTCCACATTGATCAGCAGATAAGGGATCGGGGGCCCTGTCAAAGGCTTTCTCCAAGTCAACAGAAGCTAAATACAGAGGTTTATCTTTGGCTAGGTATTTCTCCTGCAGCTGCCTTACCAGAAATATTGTGTCTGTGGTGCTTCTCCCTGGCACAAAACCAAACTGCATCTCATCTAGACTAACTCTCTCTCTAATTAGTTGGGCTATGATCATCTCTGCAACTTTCATCACCTGATCGAACAATTTGATACCTTTGTAATTATTTCTAAGGCATCACCTTTACCCTTGTAGCAGTTGACTATGGTGCTGCTACACCAGTCATTGCATATGACTCCTTTGTTAATCAGCTGATTTACAATACAAGTGACTAGACTATAACTTACACAGCCAGATATTTTAAGCATCTCAACAGTGATTCCTGAAGGGCTTTCCCTGTTTTCATGTCCTTAATTGCTTTATTTACCAGGGTACTGTCGATTCAGATAGCTGGTTCCAAATCCTTCTTTCCCAGCTTGGTCTGCTTCTTGGCATCCTTCTGGCCTGGAGTCTAAAGTTATTAATGATTATTCTATGCTGGTGGGTACATTCTTCACCAGGGAAGGTCTTTGCATTTATGAGCAACCATGCATCCCACTGTCTGATGAGAATGTAATCGATCTGGCTAGCATAGCCACCTGATTGGTAGGTTATCAGGTGGCTGGCTAGCTTCTTGATGTTGGTGTTGCAGATCAATAGGTTATTTGCATTACAGAACTCCAGTAGCCTTGTTCCCCCTTTGTTTCAGGAACCAATACCATGGCCCTCATGTACACCATGGAAAATACCAGGCTGCCATCTGACATGCCCATTGATGTCCCCAGCCACGAAGACAAGATCCTTGTCATTTGTCTTAGAGGTAGTCTGCAGCAGGTTATCATAAAAATGGTCCACCTGTTCATTTGGTAGGCCTGCTTGTGGGGCACAGGGAGACATAATTGACACTATGCTATTCTGCAAGACTGGCCTCAGCTTAAGCACTCTGTCACTCACTCTGACTACCTCTGTACATCTATTATCATTAAACTGGATGCTGTTCACAATGCGGTTTAATGGTGTTCTAAATACATAAAAGAGATGCAATTTTCACAGTTGGAATGTCTTTCAACGTAATTGTGTTTGATGAGGGTTGACCAACAACAGCAACATCAATATTGTCATCCTTATGATGACCACCACCACCACCACATGGGTTTGCTGCCATTTAGATACCATAAACATTAATTGGACGTAACTAATCAATAGATTTAATAGATCAATCATTGATTGCTTCTCTCTTATAAATGTTCAAATTAATAAACTGAAATAACATTTGAAGAATTTATAATAAATTTATTAATTGTTTTGGACTTTGAGTTCACTTGAGACAGAATGGCACCAGCTATTGTATAGAGATGTACATACATGTATGTATGTATGCATATATATAGAGAGAGAGAGAAAGAGGGAGAGAGAGAGAGAGAGACATGCATGCATACACACGTACATGTATATGCATATGTATGTATGTGTATATATATATACAATATGCATACATATATATATAACAAGTATCACCTGATGTGATGGAGAGAGAAAGGGAGTGAAATTGAGAGAGGGAGGGATTGAGATGTGGTGGTAGTGTGTGTGGGGTGGGGGTGGGGGAGAACACTGTATTGAAACAGGGAGTTGTTTCTTATGCATTAAGTTGCGAAACTTTGCTAACATCAGAAAATGGCAAAATTAAATGAACAGAAGGAATCGAAATCTGTCTTTGGTTGGAAGAAATGAAGGTGTGGCTAAGTAAAATAACTTTATGTATGTACGTATGTGTGTGTATATATATGTGTGTGTGTGTGTGTGTATGTATGCATGCATTTGACTTTTTGCTGAAGATCAAAGTATATGTACACATCTTGGTTTCAAATTTTGGCACAAGGCCAGCAATTTCATGTTAGAGGTCAAGTATTTTATATCGACCCCAGTGCTCAACTGGCGCATATTTTATGGTCCCTAAAAGGATGAAAGATAAAGTTGATCTTGGCAGAATTTGAACTCAGAATGATTATAATATGGTATAATATACTTTAAAGAATATCTAATGGATATCACACCATGTAATATTAGTTTGGAAGGAAGCTCTGTCACATTTCAAGTTTGAAACAAACACTTCTTAATTGATATATTTAATCAAGATAATGATCCCTCTAATTATTGATAGCACAGTTCCATTTATTTGGTAGATTGGTGATCCCTCGGGTGTAAAATTCTTCAGGTTTCAAAGCAAAGAAGCACTCAATATTATCCAAAATTCCTAGACAGTTTTTCCCTCCAAATAATGTTGCAATGACCTGAAAAGATGATAATGAGATGTAGCAAGGTCAGAAGAGGAAGACGTATTAAGAAAGTCTTCTCTATTTAGTCCCATGATCTTTTCCTCGGTGACTCGGTCACTATGTGGTCTTGCATTATGACGTAAGAGCAACTCACTGTTACAACTGACCAATGATGGACATGTTTTGTGTTTTTTCTGCAAATTTATGTGTTTTCAGTTGGTGATAATTCTTCTCAGCATTAACCATTTCATTTTGGCTTCACACTTTGTGATGGACAACATCCTTCGTAACCCACCAAACACACAGCATAACTGTCTTCCAAGTTCTGGTTTGTAGATGGATTCTTTGGCTTCATTCGGTGCCAACCATTGTCGTTTGTATTGAATATGATTTTTTTTATCACTTGTGATGATTCCACAGTGGAAGGGTTTAGTAGCAAGGCTCATTTTCAAGGATGAGCAGAAGGCGGCTCTTTGGTGAAGCTGAGGGTGTTGAGGGAACCAGTGACCATTTTTAATACTTTCCCTACTTATGGAAGTGTTTTATGATTGAAATGTGTTGTAGGGAATTATTAATAATGGTACACCCCTCGCACGTGAGGAATGGAATAACCTAGTAATTATAAGTAAAGAGAAGCACGTGAAGTACCGGGGTGTGTAGTCAGGGGTCAGAGATAGTTGTGTTTTATTGGTTTTACTAAGTATTCTGTATACCGAAGTGGGTGTTGTTAATAATCCAACATTTTAAGGATTATAACAAAATGTGACTTTAGCAGAAACATTTTGCTAATTCTTGTAGAGTTTGCTTTGAATTTCCCTCAGTGATGGTTTTCAGAAGCTCAATTTAGGAAGAATTTGGTCATCCAGATCAAGGAAGTCTGTGAGAGAGAAAAATTGCCTGTGTAAAACATCGTTGGAATGTCCAGACACTTAAAGTTTCATTTCCAAAGAGAAAACCAAAATCTCTTGTTTCTATTGCTGAGGACCACTTTTCAATTTGTACAGCAGACAGCGTCTAATATTGGTCTGATCTAGATTCATTTTAGAAAGGTAAAGTCAAGATGGCATAAAACAGTCTGCAAAGAAAGAACAAAACAAAACATGGGAATTTTAAAATTAATAGGTTTTTTTTTTTACTGTAAGTAGTGAAAAAATACACTGAAAAGTGATCATGACAAAAATGCAACAATCTAATAACATAGAGGCAACAGGACTTCATATATACATTTATATATATGATGATGATGATGATGGTGATGATGATGAAGGTGATGATGATGGTGATGGTGATGATTGTGATGATGATGATGATGATGATGATGATGATGATGATGATGAAGGTGATGATGATGAAGGTGATGATGATGGTGATGGTGATGATGATGATGGCTTAGCTGACTGGAATTTCAAAGTTATAATAAATGTTTTTCTACAAAAGTATGGAGTAACCGATCAGATTAATGTAAAATTATTTTTATTATGAATGAACAAATAAAACAAATATCAACACACACACACACACACACACACAACACACACACACACACACACACACACACACACACACATATACATGGCTGTGTGTATGTATTTCGTGTTAAGCTAAGAAGAGAATCATAGTACCAGAATTTTAGACTCAAGTCACATGTAACAAACTACACCAAATTATTGTTAGGGTACCCGTGTTAGTGGAGTCTGGACCAGTACATATATAAATATAGATGCATGTACTGTGACTGAGAAGACCCTGCAAATAAAGTGAGTCCACAGCTGTAGCCTACACCAGTGTCACATAACCAGCCCACCCAAAAGTACCTTGGATCATAGGGTGACATGCTGTTGTTGAGGAGACCTATTTAGTCAAGTACATCAAAATCAAAATCAAATGGAAATTGTAGTTGTGATCCCTGTGCTGGTAGCATGTAAAAAGTACCATCCGAACATGGCTGATGCCAGCACTGCATTGACTGGCTTCCATGCCGGTGCCACGCAAAAAGCCCCGACTGACCATGGTCATTGCCAGCCCCCTCTGGCCCCTGTGCCGGTGACATGTAAAAAGCACCTACTACACTCTCGGAGTGGTTGGTGTTAGGAAGGGCATCCAGCTGTAGAAACTTTTCCAGATCAGATTGGAGCCTGGTGCAGCCTCCTGGCTCGCCAGTCCTCAGTCAAACTGTCCAACCCATACCAGCATGGAAAGCGGATGTTAAACGACGACAATGATGATGATGATGATGTATTGGACCAAGACTGGCAATGGCACCAGCCCCTTGCCCACTCTGCCAGGCAATTAGATTGAACCTAGGTCTTGTTATTATGAGGCCAGTGTGTTCACCCTACTCAACCATAAAGTGCAGATAGGTAATGGTAACCTTGCCGCCAGCTGTCCAAACCTCTGACCTGTAAATTAAACTTGTAATAACTTTTTATTTTTCTTTAATTACCAACTTAATTATACAATTACAGTTTTCCTTAAACCTTTAAATTTAAAAAAAATAGATCTTAATTAGATTTAGAAAGATATTTACATAGAGTGGTGGTGGTCATGGATGTTGTATCAGCGTTGGTGTGGGTGGTGTTAGTGGAAGAGCAGTGTTGGTGGTAGTTGTGGTGGTATTGATGTTGGAATGTTCATTTGGTTTAAAGAAAAGAAATGGAGAAGAAGTAAAGAATAAAAAGAAGAAAACAAAAACAAAAGAAAAAGGATTAAATAAGAAAAAGAAAATAATTAAAGAAAGAAAAAAAAAAGGGTGAAAAAAGGGGAGAGTGAAGGTGGGGATAATGGGAGTGTGAGGGTGAGGGTGTGTGTGTGTGTGTGCCAAGGTTTCATCAAGATATCGGAGAAGAGAGAAGAAAGTAAAGTATTTATTTAATGCTGTAGGTCTACAGAGACTTCTAACATGGTTATTGACTGCAACAACAACAGCAACAACATTGGCAGTGGCACTCCATTAGCAGCACCAGTCACAGATACTGGCTCCATTGTCAGCTCAACATTCCACTTGCAACTCCAAGTATATTTAATTAATTTCAATCAAGCCATCGTTATACCCAAGGCAATATTTTTATTCATTATTATTATTGTTGTTGTAGTTGTTGTTCTAGTTGTTGTTATTATTATTATTATTATTATTATCATTATTATTATGATTATTATTATTACTATTATTATCATTATTATTATTATTATTATTATTGTTATTATTATTATTTATCATTATTATTATTATTATTATTATTATTATTATATTATTATTATTATTATTATTATTATTATTATTATTATTATTATCATTATCATTATTATTATCATTATTATTATTGTTGTATTCTGCCTCTCCTCAGTTTTAAACTGATTCCAACTGATAGAATCTCGGTGAAATTTACTTTCAAATCTTCGCTGTGTCTCTCGCAGCAGACTCTGAGAGAAAAGAAAGGAAATCAAATCACAAGAACAGCCTGGAATCTGGGGTTCCAAGTTCAAATTAATATTGTCACATGATTGGAACTGAAAGACTTGATTTAATTATAAAGTTACATACCTGGGAATACCCACGGGGTGCAGGGTAGGGGGTGAAGACAGTGGTAGAAGAATGAATAACCATCACCACTACCACCACCACCACCACCACCGACAACAACAATACCATTGTCATCTCTTCTGCCTACCACCACCATCACCACCGCTCTCCACCATCATCACCCCTGAAAATACTCGACCATCACCCTTCACCATTGTTAACAACACTTGATCTCCACCCCTACATCAACAGTAAACAAACATCACCACTAGCACCCCCACGCCCACCACCACCTCTACCCCATCGCCACCCGCACCCACCCCACACCTCTTACCCACCACCATCAACAACTTTAATTTATTCCAGTAGTTTCTTGAAGATCATTTAAAACCTTGTGATTGCAAAGAGTACAAACTTCTGGGGTTTGTATAAATTCTCTGTTGTACTTTATCTTGTACTCCAGCCATAATAATTATATTGCAGTACTCTATCTAATACACCTGCTACAATAGCTGTACTCCTTATGCCTGCACCTCACTTATTTCTACATCAAGTACTCTTTCCTTGATCTCTAAAACAGACAACTCATATTGATTACTCACTCTGATGTTAAAAGCAGATTCTCCAATGAGTGCTCTCGTCCATATCCGACGATGAGCACTTCGGTTTAAGCATTGAGCCAATCTCCATTCATTAATCTTCAATAACAATGTCAGGTGGTAGAGGCACATGCATTACCTGTCTTATACACACACACACACACACATATGGTCAGGATATTGACTAGGCTATTAGATGTTATTAAATACTTCTTGTGGAATCAAAGCCCATTCCTGGCGCATGGAGCAGAGCATGAGTAGTGCTTGAAACCCTCATCTCATAAATGGACGAAACAGAAAAATCCAATGGGTTAAGATTGGGGCTTCTTGGGGGACATACATCCTTGCCTATGAACAATGGAATGTTTTTTCTGAATCCAGTGTTGTCTGTTTGGAACTGTGGGATGGTGCCAGGGGGCACCTTGAAAGGGCTCATTCACCCATGGAAGCAGTTCAGCTTCAAGAATGTCGCTTATGTGTCACTGGGTGTTTATTTTAACACCTGAGGGCACAAAAATGAGGGGAGACTTTCCAGTGGCTGTCACAACTGGCCAAACCATAACTGACTGTGGATTTTGATGTCAATTTATGAGTCTACCCTTGATGGAGACAGATACACTCCAAAGTTGGATAACATGTCTTCAGCATTCTGATGCAGGATAAGACAACTTCTCTCTAGTTTCATGGCCTTTTAAACTTGCGTGAGCTCATGATGGCAGATCATCTTGTAGGGGTGGGTCCTGAGATTCTCCTTCAGCACTCGATACATTGATGTACAGCTTATTTTCACTGGTAGCCAGCTTTCTGGCAGAAGAATAAGGATTTCACCGTATCTTTTCTTTGGTATTTTGATAAGCTGAGGGGTCAGCACACTTCTTTTCAAACCAGGTCGATCAGAAGTGGAGCCAGTCTCTTGAAATCTCTCTACAATTTTCTAAACTGTTGTTTAGTTAATCTGAAGCATTTTTGCTATAGTAGTGTTACTTCCACCTCCTTTGTGGAGGGTTATGATTGTATTTCGGTCTATAGCCATCATCTAATTTATAAATCTGAATTTATTTAATCTGAAACAAAAAGAAGACACACTAAGCTTCTATAATGATGGATAATTTTCGTATCTTATCACATTTTATTGATAGTTATTAAAGCCTGAAAAACTTCAGTTGTCTTAATTTCTGGACACAAAGTATAAATACCTGCAAAAAGGTAAAACAGAGATCTCTATCATGAAATGCAGGGCATACATAATGCATAGGAATGCGTGTATATAAACTAGAGCAGTTTTGAATCTGTTATATTACCAAGGGACAAAAAATCTGGTGAAATAAAAAGTAACACTTCCAGTCTTTGGTCCTACCTGTGTATATACCTTTGCATTCCTGCTTCACAATCCATTAACGTGTCACTAATTTCTTCCCATTCATTCAGATATAAAACTTTTTAAAGTTAATTCAAAGTCGATTCCAGAGAAATTGGAGCCAGCAGTTATTTGTTACAATGTTTCATTCTATCAATCCATAAACGAAGCAATCAAAGATAGAAATATAGGTAAAACAGGTTTGTCCAATTGTCTTACACCACAATATATTTGGTGGTTGTTTAAGTAATACATTCAGGAATGGTTAATGGTTTGGATGTAGGGATGAAGAAAAGGCAAGAACTCAGGAAATATGCTTATACACCCATAATCTATTTAACCTTTTTTTCCATTTTTGATCTGCGTCTGGAACATTGTAACAAATCTGTGTTGGTTCAAATTCCTATGGAAAATCTGTAGAGATAACTTTTGTTATTTTGCTCTTATTTAATTCTCTTTTCTGATTAAGTATTGAACTAAGTTTACTGACTCTGCATTATTTCATGCGTTCACCTCGTCTCCTTTCAAAGTGAACTTTTCACTGCATTCAAATTTGCATAATGGTTTGTTTCATAAATGGCATAATACTTTTAGCACGTGGATCTTTAGGTTCTGTTTTTTTTTCAATCAGTGTGCATTTTTGAGTATGTATTGCATTGTATTTGCTCACATATTCTCTCCATTATTGGCTTGCATTCGAGTAATGTAATCCAAGTTAATAATTCTGTATTAAAACATAACAACTTTCAAAAGTGATCTCATGCCACTGCTAACACAGGTGAGGTGCAGGATTGATTTATAAGCCCCTAATATACTTGATAACTTATTCAAATACAACTTCCCGTTTCCGGCTTGCTTGCCAGCCTTGCCCCTTTTTCATTCCTTTGCTTGGTCTTTGACTTCCAGAAGCTAATGTTCGTGGCCAAAGGAAGTCCATCAATACACAATGTGAAAGGGTTGGTGGCAGGAAGAGTATCCAGCTGTAGAGACCAAGGGAATGACTCAGAGAATCGTCAGTGTTTGGAAATAATGGCTTATCAAGACAGATTTACATACACAGGTGTATATGAATGTCGATATAGGTAAATACCAATGTCTATCAATACACACACACGTGCGCACACAGTCACACAGTCACACACACACACACATACACACACACACACGCTCACACACACACACGCACATGCACATACACACACACACACGCTCACACACACACACATACACACACACACACACGCTCACACACACATACAGGGTGTGTAAGATATCTGAGGACAGATTTATGTATATAAAAAGGAACAGATATATAATAACAGATAATAACTTTATTTATCACAAATGCTATGACGATAAAAAGATAAACCTTCTTTTCTATAATGTCATTCAATAAAGCCATCTTCAGCTTCAGCAACTGCTTCTAAATGAGATCTAAATCATCCACATGCTCGAATCAAGTGGTCCTGGTTCATTTTGAACATTACTCTGACTATGGCACCTTTCAAAGAATCTTTGGTGTTATGGGCATGCTCCTTGACCTCTCTCACAACAATGCTCCACATATAATAGTCTAACAGATTGAGATCTGGGGAATTAAGAGGCCAAATATAAAGGGTTATGTGATCGTGAACATTTTCAGCCATCCATTCTTGTGTTTACTAGAGCCATGTCTGATAGTGCAGAGTCTTACTGAAACACATATCGCCTTCCATTGTATACACTGTCTATCCAGGGCTTAACAATTGTTTCCAGGACCTCACTGTAGGAGGCAGAGTTAACTCTAAGGCCTTGTGGAAAGAAGTAAGGAGGCATCACATGTCCTTCATCCATGACAGTTGCAGGGAATTTTGTATGCATAACACTTGGAACTTCAGAAGGATCTGCACATAAGCATCGGTCATTTCTTCTGCTAATTTTTTGAAGCTGGTTGAAGTTTTTCACGTTTGAGAAAAACCAAATCAAATCTTTTTCTGCTGGATTTTTCAGTTTATTTAAAAGCCTTTTAGATCTGATGTGATTTTTCTCGGCTTTTTCTGACAAATTGATATTTCCTCATCATATAAGACTTATATCTGATGTCTTCGTGGACAACATATGTTTGACTGTTCCTTCTGACACATGGAGATCTTTTGCAACTGACCCCATGGACTTTCTGGGATTGTAATCAATGGTCTGTCGAACTTTCTGGATAAATCCAGGTGTTCTGGTGATTTCAGAGCGTTTAGAATGCTTTTTATGCTTTGATACTGGTGACATGTTTCCACCTTCAGTTTCTAGCTCCTTACAAACTTTGTAGACCAAAGATCTGGCAACTTTTAAGAATCGAGATATTTCTAAATCGCTATGCTCAGCCTTTATACCAACAATAACAGCCTGCCTCTTCATTTCTTGCGCAAGCTGAGGGTCTGTCATTATTATTTTCTGGAACATAGATTATACAGAGTTACCAAAAAATGCAGCAATGACCCAAATAGGGTATGTCTTCAAATACCTTATGCACCCTGTACATATATACGCATATAAATATATGATATGATATGATATATATATATATATATATATATATATATATATATGTGTGTGTGTGTATATATATGTATATATATTTAGTTCAAATTTACTGGAAACAAAAGAAAGACGCAGACAGGGGGAGGGATAATAAGCAGAAGTATTAGTTTAATAATCAGGAGGAATGGAAATGTCTTTGACCTTTCAGGCTCTTTGATAGAAAGGATTGAGAGGAAAGAAAATAAATGGAAAAAGAGCAGTAAGAAATGGAGAGAGAAAATAGTGTGTAAGGATTAATGGTTCAACATGGTGAACTGGCCAGAAGAAAGAGGTAAAGTGAAAGGGAGATAATAATGGTGACCCAGCCAAACTGGGGTGCGCAAGCACGTGAGTGTCTGTGAGAAGGGTGTGTGAATAGGGGCAAGTGCATGAGAATAAACACTGAACCACAAAGGAAACGCAAGTTTTTCAAATGTCATTTTTATTTGGTAAATTCTGAAAATTTATTTCGGGGATGTAAGTGTAAATATTCCAAGACATTCTGGTTTATGATTGCGGCCCAAATTGCAGGTAACCTTTCAACTTATCCTGAAACGAGACACCAAAGAGCAGCAGTGTTGAATGCCGTGGGTGTCAGTCGCAAACAATTGTCATGGAAACTGAAATGTATGTGCATCTTGAGGAGGTTATGGGTATAAAAATCAACTTGAACTTCATCCCTGGCATTCATAATTTGGACACGTCAGGTATGGCTTGATTGTCAGCAGAGAGAACAAGCTATCAGCCGATTGCAAGCAGGACAGCATGCCCTGGTTGTTATGAAAGCTTACAATGTCCATGTCAGCACCATCTGTCGCCTGCAACAGTGATACAACAACACCAACAGTACTGCAAACCATGCTCGCAGAGGGTGTCCCTGGGTGACCACGCCCAGGCTGGACCACTTCATCTACCTGCAACAGCTCCTTGATCGCTTCAAACCAGTCAGTGTGAGAGCTCACAAGACCATTGGCACTGGACAGTGAGCCATCAGCGACAACATGGTACAATGTCGACAGGCTGCCAATGACCCGCATTGCCATCGTCCTACTCGAGGGCCTGTCCTTTCTGACCACCACCATCAAGCACGATTACACTGGGCTACACAGCGCCGACATTGGCAGCATCAATGATGGAGGTCGATAGTCTTCTCTGAAGAGAGCCAATGCTGTGTTTCCACTTCAGATGGTGGTGTAGGAGGGGGTGAACGCTACAGAGACACACGTGTCTGGCATAGGGACAGAATGATGTCTCTGACATAATGAAATGAAAACATATTTCACAGTCACACACGTCTCGTGTTTCTTTTGCGGCTGAGTGTATGTGTGGGCAAGCTTAAAATTATGTCAGCCTCTGTGTGTGGTTGAAAGGGGATTTGGCTGTCCTTTCTAACAGGTCCAATCCCCATGTAGCACTGGCCCATCCCTTATCCACTAGCTCCGCCTCCAATGATCTAAAACACTTCTTAAACACAATCTACCTAAGGCTACATTAATTCAGTGTGTCCTTCTCTTTTTGAGAAGTTACCAGTTTTGGGAAGGAACTTTGGCTGCTATTTCTTACATAACAAATCCACAAACCACACGGGAAAGGGGGTCACTTAATCTAAGGTGGAGGTGGTGGTGATGGTAGTGGTGAGGTACAACGTGGTAGTGAGGATGTAGGAGGAGGAGGAGGAGGACTTGTGTGTTGTATACTTTACACATATACAGTGATGTAAAGTAAATATATTTAAGCCAGTTATAGGAAGCCTGGGGCTATTCTAGGCTTTTCTAAATGACAAGCTTAACGAAAATTTACTTAAAAATTTTTAGTAGTGCGGCCCGCCATGGCTAATGTGGCCCGCGTCTCGAAAACGTTGCTCGTGCCTTGTGATAAGTATTAAAAGAATTTAGGTTATTTGAGAGAAGGGAGGCTACTCTGAACAGACTGAATGCTAAAGGACGACAGCCGCATCCGTCAGTGTGGCGCTACTGTGTTCCGGAGACGGAGAAACAGAAACGTCTGTGGGTGTGCAAGGTGTAAGGGAGACAACTGATGGTGTCTTCGCTGTCGGTAGCATCTTCTGCTTCCCTGGCGATTCGTGACGTTTCCTCACCTTTGCACACACGCACTCGTCTTGCTTTGCCACCGTCTGACCGCGGTTGGAGAATGTGCGAATGGGATTCTATGTGTGTGTGTGTGTGTGTGTGATATGTTCTCGCTCTCTGGATTACACACCCGTCTTCGTCTTTTGTTTTTCGTAAATTCTCACTATATATATATATATTTATATATGTATATACATATATATGGCGGTGCTCCAGCATGGCCACAGCTTGTGAGCTGAAACTAATAAAATTTTTTAAATATATATGTATACACAAACCACACACACACACACACCACACACACACACACACATATATATATATATATATATAATATATATATATAATATATATATATATATATATATATATGTACATATATATAAGTGTATGTGTGTGTATATATATTTGAAGACCCCATTGGAATGGGAGAAAGCGCTAATGATCTAAGTGATATGATATATATATAAAAAATGTAATATCTGTAAATATCTGTAAATATAAACCATCCGATCTTCTGATTACCTCATTTCTTCTAATATATATATATATATTTATATATATATACACACACATATATATCTTTTCTGTTATCTTTCTTTTACTAGTTTCAGTCATTTTTTAACTGTGGCCATGCTGGGGCACCGCCTTGGAGATTTTTAGGCGAATGAATTGACCCCAATACTTATTTTTTAAAAATCTGGTACTTATTCTATCATTTTCTTTTGCTGAACTGCTAAGTTATGGAGACGTAAACACACCAACATCGGTTGTCAAGGGGTGGTGGGGGAAATCACGGACACAAAGACACATGCGAATACATACATACATACATACATATGTAACATATACATGCATTATATATATATATATATAGATAGATAGATAGATAGATAGATAGATAGATAGATAGATAGATAGATAGATAGAAAGATAGATACATATAGATATATATACATGCATATATATATATATATATACGGTGGGCTTCTTTCAGTTTCCAGATAGCAAATCTACTCACAAGGCTTTGGTCAGCCCGAGGCTATAGAAGACACTTGCCCAAGGTGCCACACAGCAGGATTGAGCCTGGAACCATGTGGTTGGTAAGCAAGCTTCTTACCACACACCCACTCTGCGCATATATATATATATATATATATACACACACACCACACACACACACAGACACACACACACATATATGTATGTATGTATGTATGTGTATATATCATCATCATCATTACCATCATTCAATGTCTGTCTTTGAGGCTGCCATGGGTTGGACAGTTTGACAGGACATGGGAAAGGCCAACAACCACACCAACAGGCTCTACTTGTCCGCTTTTGCCATGGTTCCTCTGACTGGGTGCCCTTCCTGATGCCAACCACTTTACAGGGTGTCCTGGGTACCTTTCATGCATCAGCAACATCACACTTGGCCAGTTTCCCATAAATCTGAGAAAAAAAATCCATGCACAAACTTTGCAGGGTGGGGAGCAATCATGTTTTCTGTAGACCTCGGTTGTGGTCAGTCAGAAAGCTGCCATTGGTTTCCCACTTCTATTATTGCTGTTCTTGGCAAACTATATATGTGCATCTGTGTGTGTGTGTGCACGAACATTCATGCGAGCATGTATGTGTGTGTGTGTGTATGTATGTATATGTGTGTGTGTGTGTATATATATATATATATATATATCTTCCCTGCGTGTATCTTTTGCTCTTCGTACCTTCCATCCGTGGCATCCTCTCATTAGACTCTACCACCTAACATTAAATCCTCTTTAGAAATAACAGCTAGCTTTCACCCAATCATGTTAAAATAGAAGGACACATTAAACAAAGTAGTTGCTAGATTCTAAACCAACAGGATCGTCAGAATATCCATGATCTCATGGTTACTCAATCAGGACTGGCCTAGGGTTAAACAACAACCCCATTTCTCTAATCACCCCCAATGCCCATTTTCAACATCATAGTGACCATCCCTTCTCTTACAACCTCTCCACTTTCTATTCATTTTTCGTTTCTCATTGATATCTTGTTATGTCCCGATGTCCACCAAATATTCTCTCCTCTTTATACCAAACACTTGCTCTTCCTCCCTCTCACTCACTCACTCTATCTATCTATCTATATATCTATCTATCTATCTAATTCTGCCCCTCCATCTTTTGTCCCCTTTCTCTATCCCTCCTCTTTCAATAATATATGCTGATCTGCCAATCTTCTTCCCTCCCCTTTTTCTCATCCTTCTTCTCCTCCACCTCCTCTCATTCCATCCTTCCCCCATCCTTGTCCTCCTTCACCAGCAGACACCCTAATATTTCCTTTCTCTCTCTCTCTCTCTCTCTCTCTCTCTCTCTCTCTCTCTCCCTCTCCCTCTTTCTATCTATCTATCTGTCTCTCTCTCTTATCAGTTCTTCATCCTTCATACATCCTTGCCATCACCATTGTCATTCTCACTCAGCTATTTTTTCCCTTTTTTCTTCTGTATCCATTGACCGGTCTCAGTCTAGCACTGACCACTCTCTAATACTGACCATGAGTCATGTATTCCAGCCAGTTTTTATGTTTATTTTTCCCAAGCTAGCATGGGTTAGAAGGATATATATTATTGAGGCAGTGTTATGCAGTTGGATGCCCTTCCTGTCACCAACCATTATTCTTATCAGCTTTTCAAGGAAGAAATAACAAAAATAAAAATGGCAACACACACACACATGCAGATGCACATACAAATATATATTCATGTATGAATGTATGTATATGTAAGTGTGTGTGGGTGTGTGCATGTTGCCATTTTTTATTTTTGCTTTATCTCTCTCTCTCTCTCTCTCTCTCTCTCTATATAATATTATATATATTATATATAAGCGAGAAAGAAGCAACAAAATGGATAGGGTTTTTAGTACGATCGTTTCATACAAGGATCGTATGAACGATCGTACTAAAAACCTATCCATTCTTGTTGCTTCTTTCTCGCTTATAATCACCCCACATTACTGTATTGTTAAATCAGTATAGTTTTTTTTGGTGCATCTAAGTTAGGTACCATATTCAAGTAAATTTTTTTTAAATTAACTTGAATCTTTATTGCTCTTTGAATATATATATATATATATATATATATATATATATATATACATATATATATATATATACATGTACATATATATATATATATATATACTCTTTACTCTTTTATTCTTTTACTTGTTTCAGTCATTTGACTGCGGCCATGCTGGAGCACCGTCTTTAATTGAGCAACTCGACTCCAGGACTTATTCTTTTGTAAGCCCAGTACTTATTCTATCGGTCTCTTTAACTGCTAAGTGACGGGGATATAAACACACCAGTATCGGTTGACAAGCAATGCTAGGGGGACAAACACGGACACACAAACATACACGCACATACATATATATACATATATACGACGGGCTTCTTTCAGTTTCTGTCTACCAAATCCACTCACAAGGCTTTGGTCGGCCCGAGGCTATAGTAGAAGACACTTGCCCAAGATGCCACGCAGTGAGACTGAACCCGGAACCATGTGGTTCGTAAGCAAGCTACTTACCACACAGCCACTCCTACGTCTATATATATATATATATATATATATGTATATGTATGTATATATATGTATGTATATATACAAACATATACATACAGCTTGCCCCTGGGAGCTCCTTTATGCTGATGATCTTGTTATTATAGCAGAATCACTACCAGAACTAGAGAAGAAGTTCCAGGTATGGAAGCAGATGTCTGGAATCAAAGGGCCTTAGAGTTAATTTAGCAAAAACCAAAGTCTCAGTAAGTACGAAAACAGACAGATCACAGATCCCCTCAGCGGGGTTGTCCTGTTTGATAAGTAGAAAAGGCATAGGTAGAAACTCCATAAGGTGTACCCAGTGCAAACTATGGACACATAAGCAATATGAGAGGAAGGTTAACGGAAAATAGTCTTTGTGTGGCACAGGTGCACAGGTGCAATACAACGCTACAAAATGTACAGAAAATAGACTACATTAAATGCCAGTGGGGAAGCTAGAAGTAGTTGATAGCTTCCATTATCTAGGTGAGCAAGTGAGCAGTGGAGGTGGATGGTCCAAGGGCATAGCTGCTAGAATAAGAATAGGCAGGGCAGAGTTCAGAGTGCTTCCACCTTAGTAACAAAGGGCTGGAGATTGGTGCTGTTCCATGGCTTACCAGTTCCAGTCCAACCATCTTTTCCATGTCTGTATGGAAAACAGACGTTGAGTTATGATGGATGATGATGGTGTGTGTGTGAGGGGGATAGGCTTCATTCGGTTTCCATTTACCAAACCTACCCACAAGGTTTTGGTTGGCCTGAGGCTGTACTAGAAGCTGCAAGCCCAAAATGCCACACAGTAGGACTGAACTCAACATCACATGGTTGAAAAGCAAACGTTCTAACCACACACCCATGCGTGCACCTCTTACATTCTACACACATTACACACCACATCTATTACATTGCATACATTTCATAAACAAACATTATATACCCCATATATTCACTTTACATATCATATAACTTAAATTATACACCACAAACATTACATAGCATACATTACATAACAAACACTGCCTCCCACACACATTTTATTGCCCATATTTCATATCGCATACATTACACATCTTACAGATCCGTACAACACTCTCTCCTCTCTTTCAATGTTACATGTCAACCACAACCAACTCGATTTAACGAAGATACCCCTGATAATGGTTTGAATGGTTAGATATCGAATATAATGGATGAAGTTGGTTGAAGATCATCGTGTTGTTGTGATGTGTGGTTACATGTCAAGTACAATGGAGTTTATCCAAAATACTCCTGAGGAGGGTTAACGAGTAATCCATCATCTTTTGTATTTTGGTGATAATTAAAAGTCAAAATGACGGACTTTGTTTTAGGATTTTTGGTTGTTTTTGCCATCAAGGATAAAAATGTGTGTGTGTCTGTGTGTGTACATGTATATGAGTATATGTATGTATGTATGTATGTATGTATGTATGTATTATGTATGTATATATACATACATACATACATATATA
This sequence comes from Octopus sinensis, assembly GCF_006345805.1. NCBI lineage: Eukaryota > Metazoa > Mollusca > Cephalopoda > Octopoda > Octopodidae > Octopus > Octopus sinensis. Next base: position 57,550,733 of record NC_043010.1, on the reverse strand, counting down.
TATATAAACACAAACACGTGTGTTTTGGGGTTCAGTGTGCTTGAATGTACATATATATATATATATATATATATATATATATATATATATATATATATATATATAGATATATATATTAATATATAGAAGAGAGAGAGAAGAGAGTGCTAAAGAGATAGAGAGATAGGTAGATAGATAGACAGATAAAGAGAGAGAGAGAGAAATAGAGAAAGAGAGAAAGATAGGTAGATAGATAGATAGACAGATAGATATAGATATAGACATATGTGTGTGTGCATGTATGTATATGTGTGCATTTTGTGTGTGTGTGTGTGTGTGGCTGTGAGTCTTTCTACTAATGTATTTACCTTTGTCATTCATCCATTTTTTATTATATCTCATGCAAATTAAATTAGCCATTTGTTAATTTCTCTCCAGCAATGTTAAATAATCCCCGACGGGTTTATCCGAATGCGTGTGTAGGTGTGCATGCATAAGCATTGATGTGCGTGCCTGCTGTGTGTGTAAGTATTTGTATGTATGTGTCGATGTAAGTAAGAGGGAAACACACATAGAGCAACGTATCGTACTCACATATACACACACACATATATATATATAAACACATTCACACGCATCTCTACATCCGAAGCAACAGACACACACTGAGACATCGGGGATCGTACGCAGGGATAAATATTTTGCTTTCTACTCATGAGTGGCTGTGTGGTAAGGAGTTTGGTGCCCCAATCATGTGGTCTTGGGTTCAGTCCTACAGTGTAACACCTTGGCCAAGTTTGTGGGCCAAGCAAAGCCTTGTGGAGGATTTGGTCAGGTGGAAACTGAAAGAAACCCTTCAGACATTTATGTGTGTGTGTGTGTGTGTGAGTATGTGTGTGTGTGTGTGAGATGTGTGTGTGTGAGTATGTGTGTGTGTGAGTATGTGTGTGTGTTAGTATGTGTGTGTGTGAGTATGTGTGTGTGTGATTATGTATGTGTGTGAGTATGTGTGTGTGTGTGAGTATGTGTGTGTGAGTATGTATGTGTGTGAGTATGTGTGTGTGAGTATGTAGTGTGTGAGTATGTGGGTGGTGGTAATGAGTGTATGTGAGTATGTGTGGTGTGAGTATGTGTGTGTTGTGAGTATGTGTGTGTTAGTATGTGTGTGTGTGAGTATATGTGGGTTGATTATGTATGTGTGTGAGTATGTGGTGTGTGTGAGTATGGTGTGTGAGTATGTATGTGTGTGAGTAGTGTTGTGGTGAGTATGTGTGTGTGTGAGTAGTGGTGTATGTGTGAGTATGTGTGTGTGTGTGAGTATGTGTGTGTGTGAGTATGTGTGTGAGTAGTATGTGTTGAGTATGTGTGTGTGAGTATGTATGTGTGTGAGTATGTGGTGTGTGAGTGTGTGTGGTGTGTGAGTATGTGTATTGGTGTGTGAGTATGTGTGTGTGAGATGTGGTGTGGTTGGTGTGGTGTGTGTGTGAGTATGTGTGTGTGTGAGTATGTGTGTGTGTGAGATGTGTGTGTGAGTGTGGTGTGCTGGTGTGTGTGAGTATGTGTGTGTGTGAGTATGTGTGTGTGTTGATTGTGTGTGGTGAGTAAGTGTGTGTGAGTATGTGTGTGTGTGAGTAGTGTGTGTGAGTATGTGTGTGTGTGAGTATGTGTGTGTGTTGATTGTGTGTGGTGAGTAAGTGTGTGTGAGTATGTGTGTGTGTGAGTATGTGTGTGTGAGTATGTGTGTGTGTGAGTATGTGTGTGTGTGAGTATGTGTGTGTGAGTGTGTGTGTGTGTGAGTATGTGTGTGTGTGAGTGTGTGTGTGTGTGAGTATGTGTGTGTGTGAGTGTGTGTGTGTGTGAGTATGTGTGTGTGTGTGTGTGTGTGTGTGTGAGTATGTGTGTGTGAGTATGTGTGTGTGAGTGTGTGTGTGTGTGAGTATGTGTGTGTGAGTGTGTGTGTGTGTGTGAGTATGTGTGTGTGTGAGTGTCTCTTGTTTGTTTCACTCATTAGAGTGCGGTCATGCTGGAGCACCACCTAGAAGCACTTTAATTAAATGAATCAACCCCTGTATTTATTTGTTTATTAAACCTGGTGCTTATTCTATCAGTCGCTTTTGCTGAACTGCTAAGTTACAGGGACATAAACACACCAACACAGTTGTCAAGAGGTGGTGGAAGACAGACACATACAAGGAGACACACTCACACACATATACAGGGGTGGGACAAAATAATGGAAACACCTTAAAATTTCAAACAAATTTATTTTAGTATGGGGTAGGACAGCCTTTGGCAGTAATTACAGCTTTAATTCCACGAGGTATGGACTCATATAAAGTTTGAATTGTTTCCAAAGGAATTCTTGTCCATTCTTCAGCTAAAACAGTCTCCAGTTCCTGTAGTGATGATGGTGGAAGATATCGACTCCTTACTTGTTTTTCTAAAATGCACCATAAATGTTCAATAATGTTGAGATCTGGGGACTGTGGTGGCCAGATAAGATGTTCAACTTCACTAGAATGTTCTTCATGCCATTCAGTAACAACTTTAGCTGTGTGAATTGGTGCATTATCATCCTGAAAGATTGCGTTTCCCCCTGGAAACAGTTCTGCAACCATAGGATGAAATGGATCAGATAAAATACCTAAATAGTCTTGACTATTAATTCTGCCATGAAGGGAAACCATTGGGCTGGTAGATTTCCAAGATATAGCCCCCCCCCCCCAGATAATCACAAATCCTCCTCTGTGTTTAACAGTTGGAAGAAGGCAGTCTGGGTCACATGCTTCTTTTGACTGTCCCCACACGTATACTCAGCCAGTAGTCAGAAATAAGGTAAAGCATGACTCGTCTGACAAAATAACATTCTTCCACTGCTCTAGGGACCAATTCTGTAGGTTTTTAATCCACTCTAAATGCTTTCCAACGTTTGTTTTTGAAAGTAGTGGTTTTCTCATTGCAGCCCTCCTGTGAAATATGGTTTTGTGCAGCTCCCAGTGAATAGTTTTTGTAGAAACTGGGTTCTCGAGGTAGTCATTAAGCTCTGCAATAATTTTGGGAGCTGTACATTTGTGATCCTTTCTTACAATTTGCATAAGAGTCCGATGGTCCCTATCTGAAAGTTTAGGTTTCCTTCTGGAGTTTTGTATCGACGAGGAGGTTTTTCCCTCTTTCTCAAAGGCTGACATTACTTTTGAGACAGTACTTCT
>NC_043010.1:57522545-57530045 GCF_006345805.1 Octopus sinensis | reverse complement strand
ATTTTCCTCTTTGCATCCCTGAAACCTGTCTCTGTGTCACATGTATAGTAAAAAATTTGCTTCCCAATCACATGGTTCCCAGTTCAGTCCCACAGCATGGCACCATGGCCGAGTATCTTCTACTATAGACCTGGGCTGAGAATGAGGGAGAGTGTGGGACGTGTGTGTGTGTGTGTGTGTCTTAGTAATTGTCCCTCACTACTGAGCATTGCTTGTTTATGTCCCCCACCCACCCACCCACCAAGACAACTCTGATAAACTAGGTTCCAGACTCTGCACCAGGTTTAATAATAAGCAATGGGGTTGATTTCATTGGCTAACCTTTACAAGGTGGTGCCCCAGCATGGCCACAGTCCAATATCTAAATACAGCAGTAAAAGAAAGAATAATATCAATTATAATATTAATCCTCCTCCTCCTCCTCCTCCTCCTCCTCATCATCATTTTTGCTGATATACATTGATATATGTATCATAATGTGTTATTCACATCAACAACAATATATTTTTGTTATGATGATTGTTTTATCATTTATGATGTGCATTAAGATATAAATATAACGGAGGTAATTGTGCCTGCATCACATGTAAAAGTACCACATGTAGAAGCACCACATGAGAAAGTGCTCAGCAAACTCTGTGAGATGATTGGCATTAGGAAGGGCATCCAAAACAGATAAATGGAGTCTGGTGTAGCTCTTCATCTTGCCAGTTCCTCTTGAACAGTCCAACCCATGTCAGCATGGAAAACAGACATTAAATGATGATGATGATGATAATCACAACGACGATGGTTGTGATGATGATGATGATGATGATGATGATGATGATGATAATGATGATGATAATGATGATGATGACAACGACGACGACGATGGTGATGATGCTGTTGATGATGACGATGACGATGATGGTAGTGGTGGTGGTGGTGGTGATTTGTCTTGTGTTTTTGTCCTTGTCCCCTATCAAATATGGTCGCTTGCCACCTCCCATCAAGGACCTTCAAGTAATCTTGTCCCTCCTTGTCTTATCCCTGATATTATATCCAGTACCCCAGACACTGCAACCAGTCCTTTCTCGCTGGAACATTGATCCCCCTGGCATTCCTTCTCTGCTCCATGGATTTCCTGCAGTTGTTCACTCAGAGCACCATCCCAGAGTTCCAAACATTTACGGCATCAATCTCATTGATTTGACATGTCTATAGATGCCAAGGGGCCAGCCCCTCACAACAGACCAATTCTAATTCATTCAAAAGACCACTAATTCAAGAAGTTATTAAAACTTGAAACCTATCAGTGACTTTTGGGTTTCAATTTTTAATAACTTCCTTAACTTTATAAATAAATACATGAAATGTTGATACAATATAAAGGACAGAATAGAAATGGTGTTAGGGTGTGAGTTTTGGAAAGAGCACAGGCATGTGAAGCCAAAAAAGGCTGCCATTTAAGCAATGTCATTTTTTATGTGATGTAGTGGTGTTGCAAAATTTGACTTATGCATATTAATTTCCATGATGTTCTTTAGATTGTAACAAAATTTCATGCATTCATTTGTAAAGTTAAGGAAGTTATTAAAAACCGAAAGCCATCAGTGACTTTTGGGACACTCTCTCTCTCTCTCTCTCTCCCTCTATAATATATATATATATATATATATATATATATATTATATATATATATATATATATATATATATATATATATATATATATATATATTTAATATATTTATATATAATATATATATATATATATATATATATATACAACGAGTTTCTTTCAGTTTCCACCTACCATATCCACTCACAAGGCTTTGGTCAGGCCATGACTATAGTTGAAGACTCTTGCCCAAGATGCCATGCAGTAGGACTGAACCCAGAACCATGTGGTTGGGAAGCAAACTTCTTACCACACAGCCATGCCTATGCCTTTATATATATTGTTCTCTCACTGATAAGAAAAAGATATCGCACGATAACAAAGCAAGAAAGGAAATACCATATAAATATGTGTGTGTGCATATATATGTATATATATATGCGTATATTCATACATACATATATGTATGTGCATATGTATTCATGCATGAATGTATTAAATGTACACTTATACATATTCATGTTTATTTATATATATATATATATATATATATATGTATGTTTGTATGCATGTATGTATGTATAACCATTATATATATATATAATATATATATATATATATTTGTATGGCTTTGTGTACATGCATTTACATATATGTATTTATATATAAGTGTGTGTGTGTGTGTGTCTAAAGTATAATTAATATCTGTCTCTTAAAAGGAAATTGAACATAAATTAAAAATTCTAAAACAACAACTAGATCCATTGCTGTAACTTTGTATATTTTTGGGCATCAAATTGTTTTACGTTTTAATACAATTTATTGATAGCAATATAGAAAAAGTAAATAATTCTTCTTATTTAAATAATATTTTCTAATTACATTTTTCCATTTTTAATTTATTATAATTCTGCACTTTCAAAGAAGCAGCATTATATGAAATTGTTTCAATAAATAAACAAACAAACATTCCTATATACACAACATAATGACACACTTTTCTTTGTTTGGCATAATTTGACACCATACGTTGTTTTAAACAATGCTTGGCAAACATTTAATGTTGGACAGGGGAGGAGAGTATGTCACTCATCACTCATCACTCAAGTAAATACGTTCTCTGTCAGTTTGAAAGATGTGCATGGCAGTTGTTCAGTTTGCGGAACTAACTTCCATGCTCGCTGCTACCTTCCATATAATCTTTAGGTAGACGTGGCACAGTGGGGAAGAGACTGGTCCTTTGAATTACAATTTCACTTACAAGACTTGAACTAATCCAAGATATTCCTAAAACCCACTTGACCTGAGTACCCTACACAGAGATTGAACCCACAATCTCATCATTTAGAGGAAAGTTATTTCAATTAGGAATCATAGTATAGATATTCTGAAGTACCTACTTAAGATCCTAGTTCACATAGTATATTACACACACACACATAGACCATAACACTTACACACACACACACACACACGCACACAGAGGCATTCCATTGAGTAGTATTGTTGGCTTACTTGCCTTGCCACCATCATTTGAAAGCTACAACAATGTGAGGAAGTGCATTGTGGCTAGTGGTGTATGACAATATTTCATAGTGTAGTGGTACCATCACACACATACACACATACACGAGACCACACATACATATACACACACATATATGTATGCATATACATGTGTGCCTGGCAGTCTGTTTGACTGTACGTATGTGTGTGTGAATTATAGACATGATATGACGTGATTTGTTTTCAAGAACAAGATTTGAGAGCATATCATGCTTCATATTCATATCAAAACACATACACACACACACACACATCCACATATATACACAATCATGTATATATGTATGCATATGTAAATGTGTGTGTGTGTGTGTGTGCTGAAAAAGCTGAGAGGTTTCATGCAAGGAAGTTTATATTGAAAACAAGAAGAGTAAATGTTTTGAGAACTTTTATGATGAATTAAAGTAAGAAAATGTTGAAATATGCTACCAGTTTCAATTGTTTCGGGTGATATAGTCATGTTATAAGGGAAAATAAGTTGAAATAAATTAAATTAGTGTTTCATGATATTATTTCTTGGCGTGCATATGTTCCCTTACAAAAGTCACATGGTGCTGGTCATTGGTTTCCTTCTCATGACCACTCACTCATAAGAGTAGTAGTATCAGTTTTAGTAGTTGACAATTATCTTTTGTTTCTTCCTGCCAATAAAAAGTGGCCATTAATAACTGGGTGGCAATAGCAATAGTAGTGGCAGCAGCAATAGTAGAGGCCGTAGTAGTAATGGCTGTATCAGTTTCACTAGTAGAAGCAGTAGTAGTAGTAGCTTAAGCAGTGATTGTTTGAGAGGTTGTAGAAATGGTTGAAGCTGTAGATGGAGTGGGAGAGGTTTGTTTCTCTCTTTAGTTGTAAAAGGGGAGTAACAATCATAGCAGTAATAATATCAAAAGTATTAGTCCAAACAGAAGTGGCAGTAGCTGTATTGGTCATAGCCCCATGGCAGTTTAAATAATTGTCATTGTCCCTTTCCTCCTACAAAGGTTTAGAAGAGGTTGGTATTTGGTTATGAAGTTTTATTTCTTTGTTAAACCTTTTGTTACTGCATTTCTGTTGAGATGCTTTGTGTTTCTTCCAATTATTTTAAACATAACAAAGAATCTAGTAATTTAACTTAGTTATCATTAAGCTGGTGCTAGGAACATAAATTGTGACTAAGGTTTGGTGGAAGATTTGAATCCAAGACTTATGAAAACAAGACATTTATACTAAAGAGCCAGAGACAGTTTCAGCCGGGTTGGTAACGAAAGGGTTAATGCAATGTATCATCAGCAAATCAATATTGGGGGAAACTTATAAAATTTAACTGTTTCTTACCAGCACATATTATCTATATGCACATTTGATACCATACGTTGTTTTAAACAATGTTCAGCAAACATTTGTTTTCTACAGGGTTGATGCTCTTCATTTTGTCAATGCTCAACTGCTTCTTCTGAGTATGGTGATGTCTCCCCCAGGTCAGACATGTTCCTAGCAGAATAGAGGAAATGAACGATACTGCTTGTATGACAGTGACACTCATTTACAACGAACACATTATGTCGCAATTATCACATAAGGCACAAACACACACACACTCTCAGTTACTCACACATACACACATATACATATGCATTCATATATATATCAGCATATATATATAATATATATATATATATATATATATCTCCACATATATGCATACACATACACACACACACAATATATATGTGTGTATATATATATTCATGCATATATATACACACACATATACATACATAAACACACACATATTTATGCAATAATCTCTCTACTATCGTGGGTATTATGTTCCAAAAGCCCCCACAATAGGTGAAAATTCACAAAGTAGAAACAGTACTATATCGTATTTTTTTTTTATTATTTTCATAATTTGTATATATTTATTTTATTATAAATGCAAAATAACATCATGGAGGAACTGACGTCAGCTTAAATAATAAACCATGATAGGTGAACCGTGATATGGTTAGGTATTACTGAAAATACATATATATACTTATAGCTAAATGTATATATATGCATGACATATGTTCATATATATATATATATATATATATATATATATATATATATATATATATATATATATATATATATATAAGAATGCTGTGTATTTGTTTCTTTTTGTATCTGATATTTGTAATTGATCTTCTCCAAGAATGATGCAGTTTCCCTTAACTTAGTATTTCTATTGGCAAAGACCAAGCAGAAAACAAGAAGTAATAAGTTTTGCAAAACAGGACTTATTTTGACGAGACACTTCTTGAAATCACCCGAAGAGACACATCTACACCAAAGCATACACCTAAACCAGTTGTGTAGTAAGTATCCCACCTGTAAGAGATTAATGCTGAAAATGATTGTCGTGATCAATAAAGGTTCTCGTATCTTCCATCTTCCCTTTCTCTCATTAATCAAATATATATAAGAATTATATATATATAGGCACAGGAGTGGCTGTGTGGTAAGTAGCTTCTTTACCAACCACATGGTTCCAGGTTCAGTCCCATTGCATGGCACCTTGGGCAAGTGTCTTCTATTATAACCTCAGGCTGACCAAAACTTTGTGAGTGGATTTGGTAGATTGAAACTGAAAGAAGCCTGTCATATATATATATATATGTGTGTGTGTGTGTGTGTGTGTATGTATATGTTTGTTCCCCCCAACATTGCTTGACAACCGATGCTGGTGTGTTTACATCCCCGTCACTTAGTGGTTCGGCAAGAGAGACTGATAGAATAAGTACTAGGCATACAAAGAATAAGTCCTGGGGTTGATTTGCTTGACTAATGGCAGTGCTCCAGCATGGCCACAATCAAATGACTGAAACAAATAAAAGAATGAAAGTATATATATATATATATATATATATATATATACACACACACACACACATATATATATATATATACATATATATATGTGTGTGTGTGTACATATATTATAATATCTCATGCTGTCATTTCCATTTGCAAGATATTAAGGCTGTTAAATTGACTGGTTGTGTAGGCAACTTACATGTCAAGGGATGAAAGACTCCTGCTCATATGTTGCCATCACTACTTAATAATAAGAGACCCCCCATTAACAACACCACACATACCATACTTATCTGACATAGCAGCTAACTCCACCCTCATCTCAAAAGTACCATAGACCCTTGAGCTACCTCATGCAGAATAATAGCAGTAGCCACCACCACCACCACCACCACCACCACCACCACCACCTCTACCACCACTATCACCATCAGTATAGCCACCATCACTACTACTACCACCACCACACCACCACCATCACCACCACCACCAATACTACTTCCACTGCCACCATCACCAGCTCCACCACCGTCCCCCCCACCAGCAGCACCTCCCCCTCCACTCCCCCAACCTCCATGCCCCCCCCACATACCACACGCTGTAATAATGTTGCAGAGAAATAAAAAAGTTATTGGTATTTTATTAAAAACCTCGATTAATATTGACGTTGTGTGTGTGTGTATGTATGTGTGTACGTGTGTATGTGTGTGTGTGTATTAAGGGTCATGTGTGCTTATGTGATGTTAATGTTGTGCCTGTGTGTGTGTGTGTGTGTGTTATTATGTTTCGATTGTGAGTGTGTTGTATTATGCGTGTGTGACTTACGTACACATGTGCCAGTGTGTGTGTGTGTATGTACCTGTGAATATGTGTGTGTGAGTGTGTGTGTGTGCTGTGCGGCTGTGAGTGTGTTGGTGATGATATTAATACGTGTGCAATATTGTGCATACACATGCATTGTTATATGTTGTTGTTGTTGTTTCATGTGTGTGTGTGTGTTTATACACGGTTGGTGTGTGGTTCGATTTGTAGCTGTGTGTGTGTGTGTGTGTGTGTCAGTGTGTTGTTGCCCGGTGTTATGTGTATATGTTGGTGTGTAAATGTGTCGATGGTGCATAATTCTGTTGAGTTGGATTTATAATCGAAGGCCTTCCAGCCACGACCATTCCATCAGTTTGTATATCTTTGACCAAATTTGCCAATGTAGCCTTCTTTAGTTAACTTCATAGAGTTATTTGTAAGAAACTGGCAGCTATTTCTAGCAGCACAAGTGACCAGTTAGAGGTTCCATTGTTGGTGTGTAGTTGTTATTGTTACTAGAGTGTGTGTGTGAGTGTGTTAGTGTGTGTGTGTGTGTGTGTGTGTGTGTGTGTGTGTGTGTGAGCCTCTGCTTCTCAATTCTTTATTACAATCACATGTCTATCATCTTCATATGCCAATCTGCACCCTCTACACTCTATGCGTATGTGTTTACACACACACATACACACA
>NC_043010.1:57505045-57520045 GCF_006345805.1 Octopus sinensis | reverse complement strand
TACATATCCCAGGGCCCCAATAATTTCAGGTATAAACCCAAACTTGTAATCTGGATAGAGTAACTGCAGATTTCTCGATAGTTCAGCATAGGTGTTCTCTTTTTCATTGATCTTCAGTTTTATGTTAACATCCCCTGAGCAGCTCATTTCCACAACTGTACACAGTTTCTCTTCTCTATTGCAAATCATTATATCAGGTCTGTTGTGCTTACATTTTATTGAGGTATTCACTGGGACATTCCACCAGTACTCCTTTTTTATAGGTGGCTATGGCTTTACCATACTGTGGGCTCTTATTTCTTTGTCTTTGGGGTTATCCTTCTGATGGATTTCATTATAAATGTGTGTGTGTGTGTGTAGTAAAATAAGGATTCAGATAGACTTGGGTACTTGAAAAGATACACGCCAGGTAGGGTTGGATAAACCTGTGGTTCCAGCCAATGGTTGGTAAGTATCAGACAGGATATTCCAGTTGTGTTCCTAGAAAGACCAACCCTAAGAATATTCTTGGGATATTCTTTTGTTTGTAAATAAAGGATATTGTAGTCCTAGGTATGACTACAGGCTGGAAAGCCATGGTGGGAATGTCTTGACTGCAGTTCAACTGATGCTAACAACCAAAAAGGACATAACACACATACCTGCTCTCACTTCTCCTCCTCATCTCCACTTCTCCTCCCACTCCTGCGCCGCCTCTATCTCCAACATAATTCATCATTGCCAGATGTCAACTTCAGGCTTCAATGTCCTTAATCCTCCCCACCAACACCACACATATACACACACACATACATACACACACATACACACACTCACACATATACATACACATCTATGCAAACTGATGCCTCGTCTCTCATCCGCTCGTACAGAACCCTTCTGCCTCTAATCACATCTGATTAAACCATCTTTATTATGTATGACAGAAGAAGCAATTTTCATCCCCCTATTGCACAGATCTTGCTCCCCTGTTTAATTCTCATCAAACACTATCACACATATTACCTGTTCTTATAATTTGGACACAAATACATACACACATGCATACATATAAATACACACACTCACTATTTTTTAAGTTTGCATAAAAGGAAAATAAAACACCCCATCCAAAAACAAGTTTTTTTAAAAAAAAACAAGAAATATCAGCCAGATTATGGCTGGGAGCAGGGACGGCTCTAGGTCCTGGCAACTCGGGGTGGGAGCAGGGACGGCTCTAGGTCCTGGCAACTCGGGGCTGGGAACAGGGACGGCTCTAGGTCCTGGCAACTCGGGGCTGGGAGCAGGGATGGCTCTAGGTCCTGGCAACTCGGGGCTGGGAGCAGGGACAGCTCTAGGTCCTGGCAACTTGGGACGGCAGCTGCCTGCGACACCATGTACTTCTTTCGTCTATATTTTCAGTTTTTCCTCATGTGAAAGTTTCTAAAAATTATACTTGTAAGGGTGCCAAAGTTCAGCTTGTCTAGGGTGCCAGCAAGCCTAGGGCTGCCCTGGCTAGGAGATAACAGTTTACTGAAAGCAGCCACCCTCAGCTTCCACCATGGCCTGAAGATGGCTTCAGAACCTGGTTCATGCATTCCTTATTGCATCTCTGCGAAGATCTTTGAAGATCTTCAAACATCTCCTTGATCTTGGTCATCAGCTTGGCCTTGGTGTTGCAGGTAGAGCAAAATTGGGAACCAGAAATTGGGGCTGTGGATCTCCTAGAAACTCTCCAACAACCACTTCTGACTCGTTCCATAGGCATGGCAAGGAGCCAAATATGGCCTTCCAGTAGCAACCCTCCCTCTTCAGCCAGGACTTCGCCAGTGTCTCAAGTAGTTTCAAACTGCCATCTGAAATGAGCCTAGGGCTCTGTTCAGAGATGTAGGGTTCAGAGATTCCACCCTCACAGGAGGCACTCCAAAAAGACGTTACAGTTTGGGGGAACTTGGTTTCCATGATACATGGGGCCTCACATGGATTGTAGGCAAACCATCTGTTGTTCTGGGTGTTGTGCAGCTGGTCCTGGCAGAAGTTCTTTTCCCCTGAGAAGAACCAAATCATCCACAGCTCAGTGGGATGTCTCAGATTGTTCAGGAGCTTCTTTGACTTTGTCAAGTGGTTCTCCTTGACCTTGGCTATCAGAATTTGTCCCTTGTGCTTCTTGTACGAGTTGTAGTGAAGATCCTCATCCAGGCCCAGTTGCATGGTAGCAACTCCAACACCCATATCTCTCACCAAAGCCAAGATTCTCTTTCTCAAATCTTCTATCAGCTTGTCCTGCAGTTGTAGGGATGTATTTTGGCCTGCACATGCAGTCGGAACAGCCTCTCTGTCCCTTCCTGTTCACCACAGCTTCCTCACCTCCGTTCCAGCTGTCCATGTCATGTCTCACAAGCTTTACACTGTTCACAGAGTATTGAGCAGCAGTCATGATGTTGCCATTTTGATACCTACCACAATAATACAGCAAACTCTTTCCCAACATTCAAATGGTTTCAGCCCTTCATGTCTGCTATTTTCAACTACAACTTTAATCTTTATGCTCTCCAATGCCATGGACTGTCCTCAAAGACATGAAGCTGTTCCAGAAAACAAAAATGTGACATAAAACATCGTCAAATTTAGTCCAAACATCCAGTGTTTATATTTCTGCAGGTATGTGTGTGTGTGTGAATAAATATACATACATACGTACATTTAAATATATATGAGCATATCTAGATATGCAACTAAATGCATGAGAATACATACGTATCACATACAAATCTGCATATATATATATATATACATTCATATATACATATATACATATATATCATCATCATCATCATCATCATCATGATATATATGTATATATGTATATATGAACGTATATATATATATATATATATATATATATACACATGTAAATGAGGAATGACTGTGAGTATGTTTATTGCTACATGTATTGAATGATTTTTTCTTCCTTTTATAATATAAACACACATATATATATGCGTACATATACATACATACATATATATATATATATATATATATATATATATTATATATATATATATACATACACACATATACACGCACATATACATATACATATTCATATATAGATATACATATATGTATGTATATATATATTTATAGATATATATGTGTATGTATGCATATATACATAAAAATATATATATATATATAAATATATATATATATGTATATAAATATATATATATATACATACACACACACACATATACATATATACATATACATATGTGTATGAATGTATATATATATGCATATACACTTATATATATGTGTGTATATGTGTATATATACATATGTATATATGTATGTGTATATATATACATATGTATATATGTATGTGTATATATATACATATGTATATATGTATGTGTTTATATATATGTATATATGTATATACGTACATATACACATACATATGTATGTATGTATGTATGCGCATCCATGTGTGTGTATATTCCCTCCTGTTTTCCAACATCAGAGCCAAAACGGAGAGCAAGCTGACTGTCTGACTGGCCATTTCTCTTGGTAACTCTGATCCAATTTGATTCTGGGAAGATTTCTCGGTTGGCTAATTAAACACACGCACAAACGTATACGTTTCGCTGTGAATTTCTCTGAAATTAGATCAGCTGTGCAAGAGGTGCAGCAGCAGCATCAGCAGCGGCGGCAGCAGGCGCAGTGAGTCTTGCGTTCATTGTGATGTTCGCCGCATCAGCTGTGCGTTGAATCTATTGGAGCTCTGGTTAATTTCATGTTTGTTGCACAGGAGATTAGCCACCATCAGCCGACTGGTTTGATGAATACTAAAAGAAAATTGGTGTGGTTTGGGGTGGGGGGGCGGAGGCTGAGGCAGGAAATGTGTTATGGTGTTGTGGAGTATGAGTTGTGGTGTGGTGTACTGCAACGATGTGTAGTATTGAGTGTTGTGGGGTTTGTGGTAGGTAAGGGGGTGGGGTGTGGTGTTGCCTTGTTAGAGAGAAAAAATCCCTAGGTAGATCTTAACCAAAAATTGAACATTGTTAGCGAGGAGAGCTACACTAACCCTTCTTCCACTTCCATCCGTCAAAAGGGAGAGAGAGAGATGGGAGGGGTGGGGCGAGGGTGAGGAAGAAAAGGAAGGAAAGGGGAAAAGATGAAAGATAAGTGTTCAATATATTTGTGGAATTATCATCATCATCACCACCACCACCACCACCACCACCATCATTATCATCATCACCATCATCATAATTATGAAGATAAACATCAACACAGCATTATTCATCAACACAATAACTATCATCATCATCATCACCATCATCATCACCCTTACTATACACTAGCACCATTATCAAATTTACATCCCCTACCACCACCACCACCACCACCACTAGGCATCAGCTTCCTCATCCCTCCATTGGCCTTGATGCTTCTACTGAGATAATCCATTTTGTATTACACCAACTTTAATCAAGATGAAGAAAGTGATCTAAGTACTGAAATAATTAGACAAAAATCCCAGGTTCAATACTAGCCAAAGTCAGTTTGCACTTTCTCCTCTCTCCCTCTCATTCAGTCCATCCTCACCACTCAATGCATTGAGTGCACTGACAAAATGCAAACAGAGGGGATTCTAAGGATTTCAATGATTGGTGGTACTTTGTTGAGCAACCACAATACACTATAGATTATATTAAATGTTTCCATAAGTCAGCACCATGTTCTATTGTGTTAGCAGTGCTCTTACATTAATTTGTTCAGGTGATTTCTACAGGTATTCTAGAGAACTTATAGCCAGCACTGACGCAACGTTTTGTATTGTGACGTCAGATGTAAACAAACAATGAGATCAGAGACAAAAATGGTTAATGAGGGTATATACCATATTTTGTGGGTTTTTGCCCCTTCCTCTGCACCTATTTAAGCCATTCTCGCCTCCAAACACATCGCTCATATAGCCACCGTATACAACAGTGTTAAGATATCAGATAAACCAATTTACATATTAAACGCATTCCTGGAGCTGGTATGTAAACAGTAATGATTTGTAGGTATGCGGTACTTTGTTATACAAACATGATATAAAGCATACTAAATGCTTTTCTAAGTCCGCACCAGGTTCTTATTTCTTTATTGTCCACAAGGGGCTAAACATAGAGGGGGCAAACAAAGACAGACAAAGGGATTAAGTCAATTACATCGACCTCAGTGCGTAACTGGTACTTAATTTATCGACCCCGAAAGGATGAAAGGCAAAGTCGACCTCAGCGGAATTTGAACTCAGAATGTTATGGCAGACGGAATACCGCTACACATTTCACCCGGTGCGCTAATGATTCTGCCAGCTTGCCTCAGCACCAGTTTCTACAGCATTAGCAGTGCTTCTTTCATTATTTTGTTAAGGTTGTTTCCACAGATATTCTGCAGAACTTATAACCAGCTCTGCTATGGAATATCCATAGAAATAAGCTTAACAAAATATTCTTGGGGTTTTACGGTAAGGCAGTGTTTATGGTGAGAGTGAAAGGCAAGGGTTATTATACTGGCAGTCCAACTCAGTTCTAATATTGACTTCAGTTTTTGGCAAAAGGCCAGCAATTTCGAGGTAAGGGGTTAAGTCGATTACATTGACCACAGTGCTTGACTGGTTCTTATTTTATCGAGCTCCCCAACAGAATAAATGGCAAAGTTAACCCTGGCAGAATTTGAACTCAGAATGTAAAGACAGATGAAATGCCACTAAGTATCTCATTCAACATGCTAACAATTCTGCCAGCTTGCTGCCTTAATAATAATAATAATAATAATAATAATAATAATAATAATAATAATAATAATAATAATAATAATAATAATAATAATAATAGTAATAATAATAATAATAATAATAATAATAGTAATAATAATAATAATTTGGTACAACCACAAACCTGAAGGCATTGTCAAAAATAGATCCTGTGGGATTTTATGATTCAGTGCAACCATGAGCTAGAGAATAGGAAACCAGATACAGTCTTAATTGAGAAAGAAAACAAACTATGCTGGATCATAGATATAGCATGCTTAGCTGACAACAAGGTATGCGATAAGGAAGAAAGAAAAGTCGATAAACATGACAGGTTAGCTTAGGAAGTTAAGTAGTTGTGGTCAGTGAAAGAGGTGGTGGTAGTAACAATAATCAAAGAGTGAGTAAAAATCTTAAGAAGTATATGGAACAAATAGGGGCTTCAATAAGTGGAGTACTTGCAGAAAACAGCACTGCTTGGAACTGCTCGAATACTCCGAATAGTGCTCACAAAATAAGGGTTATTAATTTAGTTCACTGGCATTGAACAGCTAACACCATAGTACATCTCCAGCTTAGAAGATGTGCAAAGGCAATGATAGTAACAACAACAACAACATCAATAATAACAATAATAATAATAATAATAATAATAATAATAATAATAATAATAATAATAATAATAATAATAAATGCCCTAATGCAGTACCAAGCAGCGGCTCTCATGGCTTCTGATCTTAACTAACTGGAAGTGTTATCATGTACATTGTTTTGTCTTGGTATAAAAGATGGGCTACAGCAAATATTCTGCTCAATACCACAGATTTGCTTGTCAGTTGCTTGACCATAACCAGTTCATGTCCCTTAGTAGCTGACGATATGTGCATCTCTGATCACGAGCAGAAGTAGTCGGGGAGCATCATAGCCATGTGTTGAGAGGGATTCTTTGGGGTTTGAATAATTCACCTCTGGAAACAGGTGTTTCATTCAACATCCTTAAACAACCCTTATTCATCCTTAAACAACCCTTATTCATCCTTAAACAACCTTTTGAGCAGGATGGGTTACTTGACCAGAAGAAAATTCTAACTGGGTCTCACCCGCAAGGTCATGCGCTATTTATCTTGTTATGAGATCACCATGTCACGCACATATGGTTGTTGATGCATGTGCCTGGTGTACCCTTATCAGATGGGTAGTCATGATGGGTATACTGGACTTCATATATTTTACCCCAGTGTCACTTTGATGGCATGCACTGCTCTCTCACTCAATAATAATAATAATGATAATAATAATGGCTTCAAATTTTGGCACAAAGCCAGCAATTTTAGGGGAGATGGATAAGTTATTTATGTCACCCTGATTATTCAGGTGGTCCTTAATTTTATCATCCCCCAAAAGAATAAAGTCCAAAAATCACTTTGGAAGAATTCAAACTCAGAAAATATATAAGAAAAAAAAGCAGAAATAGCCCAAAGGAATTTGTCCAACCCTTTAAGGATTCTGGCAGCAAAACTGGAACCTCAACAAAATGTTGACATCCATTGAAATCTGGATCTTCATCGGATCAGGACTTCTTCTTCTCCAACTCTCTCTCTCTCTCTCTCTCTCTCTCTCTCACACACACCTTCTTCTTCCTCTTCTCCAATAGAAACTCCTTTACCATACTTTACCTTCCCCAATTAAAGACAGAAATATTCCTCACCTTTACTGGGGCGATTACTTCCACCACCACCACCACAATACTACTGCTGCTGCTGCTACTACTACTTCTACTACTATTACTATGACTACTACAACTACCGTAACTATTACTTTTATTGTTATCATTCTATTCAAAGACCTCATCTCCCCCAGACCCTTCCCCCTCTTCTGGACACCCCCCTCCACGCCAACACCCCCAACCCCCTCAGTCCAGCTCCTAACAGGCAATCACCTCAATACAAATCTTCATATGAGAAGGTTTCCCTGTCCACTGACACCACCACCACCACATCCCCATTCCAGCAAACCATTCCTGCCACCACCACTACCACCATAAGCACCAAACCATTACTTCTACCATCATCATTGTCATGCTTGACCACCACCAACACCACCAGTGACTACAAACCAATACCACCACTGCCACCACTACATCATAAGCCATTAGCACCACACTAGCACAACCACTACTATACTGCTGTCATCACTACTAACACCACCACCACCAGTGACCACACCAACACCAACACCACCACAAGTGATCATACCTATACCACCACCACCAACACCACCACCAGAAGTGATCGCACCACCAACACCACCACTACTACTACCACATCGTTAACACCACCACCATTATCACCACCACCACCACCACCACACTAGCACAACCACTACTATACTGCTGTCATCACCACTAACACCACCACCAACACCAGTGACCACACCACCACCAACACCAGTGACCACACCACCACCAACACCAGTGACCACACCACCAACATCACCACCACCATTGAGCACGCCAACACCAACCACCACCACAAGTGACCACCAACACCGCCGCCACCACTACCTCGTAGTAGCAGGTAGAAGGAACTGGAGTTTGTGTGTGTTTCTGTGGTTATTTTTGCTTGTGTGACGAGTGAGAGAGAGACAGAGCGCCATCACTCAGTGGCAACTGCTGGATTTGAAATGTCAACGACATTGACACAACCTTTGCAAAGACAACGGTGCCAAACCCTGAGCAGAAAAATACATTAAATGAAAGCAAACGGCAACTGACCTGCAGCTAGCTGCACTTTTGCATTGCATTAAGTACTTTGTTGCTGTTGTCGCTCTAGTTTACACCACTGCACCGACCGCAGAATGTGCAGTTTTGTTTGCCTGAAGGAATGTTGTTGCTGTTGTTGTTGTTGGTGAAGGCACAAGAAATTGACGAACGTTGAGGAAGAACGGTAAAAAAAAAAGAAGAAAACATGAGAAAGGAAAGAAAAATCAAAAGAGAAAGGTTGAGAGGAGAGAGGAGGGTGGGGTGGGTTTTTGTGTGTCGTTTGGTTTAAAGAGAACGATGTGAAGTGGCTGAGTAAACAGGTAAAATGTGTAATCCATGCGGAATGGTGCATTACAGGTGAAATTAGTAAAGGTAGAGCAAAGGAGAAGGTAGGTTTTGGTTTGGGAAGAAGAGGACAAAGGAGAAGGAATAAGGAAGTGGGGGATGGTGGGGAAGAAACAAACATTCCTGTACCGAAGTACCTGAGTGAAGAATTGGAGAAATTTGGCATTAAATGCTAACATTATTGTTTAACAAAAGAGTCTTTAGATGGAACATGGTGGAATATTTTGGCAAAGATAACATACTGATGCTGCTCATAAATGTATAGGCTGTGTGTGTGTGTGTGTGTGTGTACATGTTTATATATATTTATATGTGTATGTGTAGGGGTATATACACACACACACACATACATAAACAAACAATGGTTTATGTTGGATGAATGATGTAGGTGTACTCAATACAGGTTCTAAAGAATATATTTTTTAATTGAAACTCAGAGTTTATTTCATGACTCGAGTTTCATGTTACTTGATTTTCAGATGAGGTGTGTGTGTGTGTGTGTGTGTGTGTGTGTATCTATCTATCTATCTATCTATCTATCTATCTATCTATCTATCTATATATATATATATATATGTATATCTATATATATATATATATATATATATATAGTCAATTCAAATAAACAGATTAAAAATGGGAAAAAAGAAAAACAATGAACGTGAGGATGTGCACAAGAAGTATATTAGCATAATGCATAGTCAAAGGAGAGAGTTAAATGTTTTGAGCCTAGCTCTTCATCGGAAAGGAGAAAGGGAAAAATCCAAAGAAAGAAAAGAAGAAATCACCAACGGACCACATATAGTTACATATATATACATACATATCTCTCTCTCTCTCTCTTTCTCTCTCACTCTTCCCCCTCTCTCTCTTTCTCTTTCACTCTCCCCCTCTCTCTCTCTATATATATATATATAGATAGATAGATAGAGAGAGAGAGAGCCACAGTCATAGAAACCATGCCAAATGAGACTGGAGCCTGGTGTAGCTTACCATCCCTGGTCAAACCACCAGACCCATGCCAGTATGGACAACAGGCATTAAATGATGAAGATGGTGATATATGTATATATCATCATCATCATCATCATCATCATCATCATCATCATCATTGTCTTCATCATGTTACACCCACTTTCCATGCATGGGTTAGGTGAGTGATCAGCATTCAAGTCAGTTCTCATTCAGAGTCACTCCCCTCCCAGGTGATAATGGGGAGCTGGATGCTGCTTCTAACAGCAACCTTTTCACAGTGAGTACTGAGTAGGTTTTTATTGTGGCCCCAGCCCTGGAAAAGTTTGCATGGACTGCCTACCCTTAAGAGGATTAAAGAGAGACCAGCTCTCGGCATTGTCTCTGTTCATTGAAGGTAGTGTGAACAAAAAAGTGACTACAAAACAACCGAGGGAGAGAAGACGAATGAAGAATTGAAAGAAGAGAGGGTATAAGAGGAGAGACAAAGTTATTGAGGTGAGAGAGTGATAAAGGGGGGAGTAAGGGAAGAGAGACGTTGATGGCAAGGAGTGATGGGAGAGAAACAAGGATGATAACAACATAGTTCATGATGAACGAAAGAGAGAGAGAGAGAGAGAGTGAAAGATGATCATAGAAATAGAGACTGATAGAAGATAGTGAAGTGTAGTATGTCAGTCGTTTGTGAGCTGGTGGAGAGGGAGTAATAGCTGGCTGGAGAGAAGGAGTGTGTTGGGAGAGTTTGATTACAAACAAATCTCAAGCAATCCCTCATTGCACAGGCATCGAGGAGAGAAAGAGGGAGCTATAGAGTGATGTGATTTGGAGCAGGAGATTTGAATAGAGAGAGATCTAATGCTATCCATGGGCAACGTATAAGAAAGGTTGAGTAGGGGGGGGGGCAGTTGAAGTGGGATGGTGGAGAAATTAGAGTTGATTTCGGTCTTCTTCTTCATTGATGATTTGCTGGAGCTTAGTGTCATCAGTAAATATTTTCACTTTGCAGTGATTTACGACACTGGAAAGGTCGTTTATGTAAATTATAAAGAGGAATGGGCCCAAGTCAGTCCCCTGAAGGACACCACTGGTGACTTTTGCTGGGATTGAGTGGACTCCATCAACTACAACATGTTGTGTTCTATTTGCCAGGAAATACTTAATCCAGTGTAGAAGTTTTCCACGGATTCCAACATTTGCCAATTTTGAGAGTAGGATTTTATGGTCAACCCTGTCGAACGCTTTACTGAAGTCAAGATATATGACATCAGAGTTCGAACCTGTTCCCAAGGCTTTAAGTATATCTTCAATGTGGTGCAAGAGCTGTGTTAGACAGTCCCTTCCACAGCGAAAGCCATGCTGATTTGCATTCAGGAGTTTGTGGGTCTCCAGGAAGTCAGCTGTCCTTGATCTTAACACTCATTCAAACACTTTATTGATATGGGAGGTGAGTGAGATTGGGCGATAGTTGGCTGTGAGGGATCTGTTTCCCTGTTTGAAAACTGGGATGACAAACTGGGATAGAAGCTGTTTCGGTATATAACCTGAGTCTAACGAATTTCTCCAGAGGTTGGTCAGAGGAACTGTAAGTTGGTGTCTACATTCCTTCAGGAGACTAGCGGGGAATCTATCAGGGCCCACAGCAGAGTAGTATTTGACCTCATTTATTGCTGCTATGATGTCAGTTGCAGTGAAGGTTATGTCTGAGATTTTATGTTGGGAGTCAACTTCGTTCGCTTCTCTTACGTCAATATCAGTGGGAACACTAAAGACAGAGCAGTATTGTTTCTGCAGTACTTCTACCATTTCTTTAGCATCGTGTTGGGGAATGCCGTTATCATCGATCAATGGTCCAATGGGTGAGACAGAGGTTCTATGCTTATTTGCATAGGAATAGAACACTTTTGGGTTCTGTTTGATGTTTTTGATTACCCACTGTTCCTCCGCAGCTCTTTGATTTTCAATGGAGGTTTTCATGTCGGTCTGCAGATGAAGTTTTTCCAACTCTAGCCTTTTCATTGTTGTTGAATGTGGATGTTGTTTGTGGGAATATTTTAATTGGTTAATAATTTTTATTGAGTCTTTTCTTGTGCCTGATGAGTGTTTTTATACATACATACATAGATATATATATATATATCTGTGTATATATATGTATACATGTATATATATATATGTGTGTGTGTGTGTGTGTATATATTTATATATATACAGACGTATATATATATATCTGTATTTATATGTATACATGTATATATATATATATGTGTGTATATATATATATATATATATATATATATATATATATATATATATACATATATATATACATATGTGTTTATATATACATACGTATTTATATGTGCATATATGTGTGTGTGTGTGTGTGTGCGTATATATATTATATAATTTTACACCTGTGTGTGTGTGTGAAGAGAACAGAAATAAGCAAAAGGACATGTAGAGACCCTGCAAACAGTTGAGTGTGCAGTTTGGAATATGTTGTAAAGCTGACGTCTGAAGATTCATTAATTCTGTGGAAGTCAATTAGGTGAGGTGGGACAGAAGGATTGCTGTGAATGCAATTAGTCAGTGCCATGCTGCAGAAACATGCATTTACAATCAGTTGGTTACAAGATATGTGGTGCAGCTGCACAACTAAAAGGTGGTGGTCATGGGGAGGGGAGGGGGAGGGGAGCGATGGTATAAAATCCAAATTTCTAACTCCACCCATTGTAAAATTTTGCTGAGAAAATGATGGAATAGCGAAAGAAGCAAACATCAAATTTAACCTTGTAATTATGTTGGAAAACAGTGGAGCGGAGAGGGAGGCGGGGGGTGGGGGGAGATGTTACTTCAATGTAACAATGTCAAGCTGTTCTCTGTTTTGTTCAAATATTATTCCATGTTACACACACACACACACACACACACAACACACACACACACACATACACATATGCATATGCATGTGCACATACATGCAAACACACACACACAAAACTTCCTAGATTTCCAGTTTGTGCGAAACATTTTCTTTGACTGAAGTATTTTTCGTTTCTATAAACTCTGTCAGCAAATATTCACAGGAGTGCTGAGGGAACCTTCTGGATTCCCAGATCCCTTTTCATTCACTATATCTATCTACCTACCTTTCTATCTATCTATCTATTCATCTATCTATATATCTCCATCTCCATCTATCTATCTATCTATCTATTTCTATCTATCTATCTATATCTATCTATCTACCTATCTTTCTATCTATCTATCTATTCATCTATCTATCTACCTATATATCTATATATCTCCATCTCCATCTATCTATCTATCTATCTATCTATCTATCTATCTATCTATTTCTATCTATCTATCTATATCTATCTATCTACCTATCTTTCTATCTATCTATCTATTCATCTATCTATCTACCTATATATCTATATATCTCCATCTCTATCTATCTATCTATCTATCTATCTACATATATCTGTCCATCTTTATACCTATGTATGTATGTATGTATATACATACATATATATATCTTTATTGCCCATAAGGGGCTAAACATAGAGGGGACAAACAAGGGCAGACAAAGGGATTAAGTCGATTGCATCAACTCCAGTGCAAAACTGGTACTTTATTTATCGACCCCGAAAGGATGAAAGGCAAAGTCAACCTCGGCAGAATTTGAACTCAGAACATTACGACAGACAAAATACCGCTAAGCATTTCACCCTATGTATTAACGTGTCTAGAGAAATACAGTACCCAAGACTAAGAGGGAGGAAGAGATCCTTGAATGAGAAACTTTGTTCCAACGCTTGCAACAGAGTAGACTCAGGTACCAGGTGCTGGTGTTAAGCAGGATGATGGATTAAGTAAATCCCCATAAATCTGTCTTCTTCATTCTCATCATTTTACCATCCACTTCCTTATGCGAGCTTGGGTGGCAGAAAGTTATGCTGGACAGGCTTCCACAGCTGGAGACCCTTATACCCTTCCTGAATGTACCCCTTATCCCTTTCTGTTTAAGGTGGCACTTTCCTTAGTTTCTCACACAACAAACAGCCCAGGCATTGGCACAAGGAGAACTAGAAGTAACTAACACTGTAGGGATATGTTTTTTTACAAAGATTGTACAACAGACCATGAAGGTCAGACATATACATAAGCGGGGTGGGGGCTGGAAAGCTCCTGGCTTTTGGTAAAAGAAAATACAGGAGGATCAGTTATTTAGGATTTTATTCAACATATTGCCCTCTCAGATTCACACACTTATTGCAGGGGTCCTTCAGTTTTTCTAAGGTCTGTAAAAGAACTTGGAAAGTTGGGCATCCAGCCAGGTCTTTCGTGAAACCCTTAAAGCCAGGAACTTTTCAGCAGCCCCTCATACATACCTAGTAGAGCCATCACTTGAAAGGAAGTCTGGCTTGGTAACAAGGCCCATGCTTTCACTCGGTGTTTTCTGGTCCCTTTGGGAGCAGACATCAATACCCTCAGGACTCACCCAGCCTTGATCCCTGTAGAACATCCAGGAGATGACAAAAGGAGGGAAGCAGCACTAGACTGATGCTCATTTTCAGATGAGGAGACTGGAATAAAGTGTCTTGCTCAAGGACACAACGTGTCTCGCAGTACAGGAATTGAACTTACCACATCATAGCCATGATCCCACCCCACCAACATCTAAGCCACATGTGAACATGTAGACTACATACAGAAATAACAAAGAGGAGTGGTTGTGTGGTAAGAAGCTCGCTTCCCAACCACATGGTTCTGGATTCAATCACACCGCATGGAACCTTGGGCAAGTGTCTTCTACTAGAGCCTCAAGCCAACCAAAGCCTTGTGAATGGATTTGTTAGATGGAAACTGAAAGAAGCCCTTCGTGTATATACTGTATATATATATGTGTGTGTGTGTGTGTGTGTGAAGAATTAGTCCTGTGGTCAATTTGTTCGACTAAAGGCAGTGCTCCAGCATGGCCGCAGTCTGAACAAAATAAAAGAAATAAACAAAACAATGGCAATGTTGCGTTCCAATAATATTTAGAATTTTGGTATTTCTCCAAGTCAAGGCAGGGAGCTGGCAGGGGCAGCGATGCCAAGGAGCATTTTTTCCAATTTTT
>NC_043010.1:57496212-57501212 GCF_006345805.1 Octopus sinensis | reverse complement strand
ATTTGTGGATTGTCTACCTTTCTACTTATTAGTACTTTGGTTTTAGCTAGGTTCTCTAAGGCCCCTTGATTCTAAACCCTCCTTCCACACCTGGAACTTCTCCTCCAGTTCTGATAGTGACTCAGCAATAAGAGCAAGGTCGTCAGCGTAGAGGAGCTCCCAGGGACAGCCTGTCTTGAATTCCTCCGTAATTGCCTGGAGTACTATGATAAATAGGAGGGGGCTGAGTACTGAACCCTGGTGGACCCCAACCTCTACTTTGAATTCTTCTGTGTACATGTTGCCAACCCTAACCTTATATATGTGTGTATATATATATATATATATATATATATATACATATATGTGTGTATATATATATGCTCTCTGTATAGGTGCAGGTGTGGCTGTGTGGTAAGTCCCACCGTGTGGCACATTAGGCAAGTGTCCTCTACAATGGCCTCAGGCTGATCGAAGCCTTGTAAGTGGATTTGGTAGACAGAAACTGAGAGAAGCCCCTTGTATACATATATATATACATATTTGTGTGTATATGTTTGTGTCTGTGTTTGTTCCCCTACCACTGCTTGACACACCGATGTTGGTGTGTTTGTGTCCCCATAACTTGGCAGTTCAGCAAAAGAGGCCGATAGAACAAGTACTAGGCTTACAAAGAATAAGTCCTGGGGTAGTTTTCTTCACTTATAGGCGGTGCTCCAGCATGGCTACAGTCAAATGACTGAAAAAAGTAAAAGAATAAAAGAATATATGTATATATATATATATATATTAAATAATTGATAAGGAAGACGGAGTGTACTTATGTAAATGTTGAGACAAAAGTGCAGTACCGCAGTTGATGCCTGGTTGCTCTAAGGGGTGAACGTGCTCACAAGGCACACTACTAGGGACATACACAAACAAGGTTTGGATACTACATTCTAAAGTCTCCTATCTAAACTTTAATTTTTTAACATAACCTATATATATATATATATATATAATAAAAGAGGAATGTAAAAATACGACAGTGAGTCAAAAAGTAATGCCATTTTGTTTAGGACAGGTATAATTACCAACACAGGAACATGTATCATACATCAAAATGAAACTGGTCCTCTGAGGATCACATCCCTACTTCTCAACATAGTCACCATTTCTCTTAATAGCAATGTTCCACCTTCGAATGAGAGCATGTATCCTTGCCCCATTAAAATTCTGTTGACTGTTCTTTGAGACACTTCTTCACTACAGAGTCAAAGAGACCACACCTTTCAAAGTCTCATAACAGGTGATGAAACATGGGTTCCTCATTATGAACCAGAATCAAAGAGGCAGTCAATGGAATGACACCACTCTACATCACCACCACTGAAAAAGTTCAAGATGCAAAAGTCAGCTGGAAAAATCATGGCGACTGTCTTTGAGGAAGCTCAAGGTGTCATTCTGGTTGATTTCTTGCCAAAAGGTAAAACATTAAACTCATAATAAGCTTCATTTTGATGTATGATACATGTTCCTGTGTTGGTAATTATACCTGTCCGAATCACTTTTTCACTCACCCTCGTACATTATGCAGGATGTATTGTAAACAATACAAAATTATTTACGAATATATCAGTGGCCAGAACATGCAATCAAAAACTATTTCCATAAAAGAAGAGTGTATAATTGTGAATAAATCACAATTATAATGGAGAGGGTTATAAAAACCCTTATATGTCTAGAAATAGCAGTCAAAACCTCTATAACCACTCATGTTATATCTCGTCACTATAAAAGCTGTCGGTGAGCGACATAAAATTCAAAAAAGACCTCCAGGCCTTACAAGGGGATCCTTTCACTGAAGCTGCAAAGAAAGCCCTAGGTTTGCAGTGAGTGGGGTGCAAATTGGGAGTTGAGCAATCGCAGGTGGGTCAAATGAGTTCTGATGTTGAAAGACTCAAAGCGCCAGAGACCCTAGAAACATTGCTGATGATACAACCCAGAGCATCGACAAGATGTATCTGAAAACTAACTATATAAATTTATTTATATATAAATAAATAAATGAGAAAATCGGATTTGGAGATTCAAACGGAATTCACAGCAAGCATTGCAGCTGAGGAAATGGCTATCAGGTTAAATGGTAAATTTTTTATGTAATTTAACAGGTTACCCTAGTGGTAGTATTTCTACAGAGGAGTAAGCAAAGGAACCAGGAGATGTATGAAGCAAAAGTAGATTTAATATTTGTGTATGGTCACAGCTGTTTCAAAATTTGCTCTGGATTACATCATTGACTTAGATGTGTAGAAACACATGCAGTATATACACTGTGTGCACACATAGAATTGTATAGTCGTATAGCGATGCAGAAGACACATCTTGTATACACATATATATATCCACACACACACAGACATATATATATATACTCACACACATATATGTATAAATATATATTCATATACAAACATATACATGCACACATACTTGTACATTTATGTGTGTGTATGTGTGTGTATGTATATGTATATGTTTATGTATATATGTATGTCTGCATATATATATAGTAGAGGGTGCTTGCTCAACATGTCATGCGGTGGGACTGAACCCAGAACCATGTGGTTGGGAAGCAAACTTTTACCACACACACACAAATATATGTGCATGCAAACACACGCATATATACACAGCTATGTATAAAATATATATATATGTGTGTGTGTGTGTGTGTATGAATAGATAAACACACACACATATACCCACATGCATACATACATATCTATGTATAAACATGTATACACATAGATACATGTAAACCTACATACAGATATACATAGGCACACACACACACACACTTTCAATATTCAATTACTTTTCTGCATACAGTCACATTCAATTACCAACCGAGAGAGAGAGAGAGAGAGACAGAGACAGAGACAGAGGGAGAGAGAGGGAGAGAGAGAGAGATGATACACACCTTACTCAAGCAAAAATATGACATATGAATATTTGTTCATTAATCATAGAAATACTTGTCACACACACACACACACACACACACACACACACACAACGCCTCCTCCCATTCCTTGTTCTTCTTCTTCTCTTCTATTCTCCATCTTCTCATGCATCATTTCTCTAACCTCACTTCTTATCATTTTTCCCTTTCATTTCACAGCTTTCCTTCTCTCTTTCCTTCTTTCTTCGTCTCTTTGTCTCTTTCTTCCATTTCCAATGTACAACACACACACACACGCATTTATATATACTTACAATACATATGTATGCATATATATATATATACATATATGCGTGTGTCATGTGTGTGTGTGTGTGTGTGTGTGTTTCTTTCCTTTTGTGTGTCCACTTCCCCTCCAGGCCTTCTCTATTTACAAGGGGATCCTTTCACAACAATAGGTGTAAACTATTTATTCAGTTTCTTGTCTTTTATGTATGTTATCCCCCCCCACCATTCATCGAATGCGTGCATATGAGTGTTGTCTATGTACCTATGTATGTATATACATATATATATATATATATATATATATATATATATATATATGTGTGTGTATTCCTAGGAATACAAAGAACTTAAGCTATATTCCCCTACATACATTCATATTCAAGCCCAATATATGAGTGTATGTGTTGTGTTGTGTGAATTCTATACAATTCGGAAGCAAGATAAAAACTAAATTAATATTCGGAAATCTTTTATGTTAGAGGTGAGATTGTGTGCTTTAAACCACTCTGTGTTTACACTGTGTATGTGTGTGTGTGTGTGTGTTTCTGTGTATGCATATATGTGCATATGCATTTATGTATATGTATGTATATATATATATATATATTCATGTATGGTGTTTCTATATTTCATATATATATATACACACACACACACTCACCACTGAAACACCATACATGCACATATATACATATACATAATGTATCAATATATGTGCGTGCTTGAGTGTGTGTGTGTGTGTGTGTGTGCGTGCGTTGTTTCCTACAATAGATGCATGCTTCTCCATAGTTTGAACCCCGTTTCATCCTGACAAACACACACCCAACTACAGTAACACACACACACACATACACACTTATATATACACACATACACACCTGTCCCCTCAGTTTTAAAATAAATTTGATATATTTTTTCATTCTCCCTAACGTTACTTTCACACCACATGTCTACCAGCTGTTTCCATCATCATCATCATCATCATCATCATCATCATCATCATCATCATCATCATCATCGTCATCATCGTTCTCAGCATCATTCTCCAATTCCTCATCATCATCATCAGCTTCCTCATCCTCTTCATCATCATCATCATCGTCTTCTTTTCCCCCTTGGCATCTTTCTTTTCATCATCATCATAATCATCATCAACATCAACAGTGGTCCTTTCATCACAATTACAATTATCATCATCATCATCATTATCACCATTCATAGTAATGTCCTTGTCCTCACCACCACCACCACCACCACTGCCACCACCACCATCATTTTCATTGCCCAACAATCATCATCACCATCATCATCAATACGAATGCCATCATTATCATGGAAGGTATCATATGTACATCATTTCCCCCTTTCACTGCATCACTATACTCCTTCCTGTCCTCCTCATCTTCATCATGATCAGCAGCAACATTATTATTGCTTCCATCATCTTCAGCATCATCATTCCCATCCTCTTCCTCCTCCTCATCATCATCATCATCTCCATCGCCTCTGCTACTACCACCATCACAATGACTGCCATCATCATCATCACCACCACCACAGTCACCATCCACGTTGTCCTCCTCCTCCTCCCCTCATCATCATCACCATCATTACCATCATCATCATCACCATCAGTCACCACCTGTCACCATCCTCGTTGTCGTCGTCCTCCTCCTCCTCCCCATCATCATCATCATCATCATCATCATCATCATCATCATCACCACCACCACTACCACCACCACCACTACCACCACCACCTCCACCACAGTCACCATCCTCGTCG
>NC_043010.1:57486212-57491212 GCF_006345805.1 Octopus sinensis | reverse complement strand
TATATATATATATACAAGCATATACATACATTGTGTGTGTGTATATATACATATATATATATATATACATATATATGTAATGTCTTTATATATACATGTTTATATATATATGTGTGTGTGTATATATACATATATATATATATAAAATGTCTGTGTATTTACATGTATATATATATGTGTTTGTGGAGGTATATATATATATATATATATATATATATATTATATATATAAATATGTGTGTACATGTGTGTGTGTATACACACGCACAAAACTATAAGACCCTGAACATGAATAAAATAAGTAAGACAATACATTATTTCTCAAACTGAAATAGAAAATGCAGTGAATGAGGGTGGATGGGGTGGCATGTGTGTCTGTGAGTGTGCATGTTATTGCGTGTGTGTGTGTCTGTCTGTCTGTCTGTCTGTCAACACATGAATAAATGGATACATGTATATGCACATATACATGTATTTATGTATCTATGTATAAATGTGTGTATGCATGCATACATATGTGTGTGTGTATATATGTATGTATGTATGTATGTATGTATGTATGTATGTATGTGGATAGTTATAATTGTAAAAGTAAGCCAATTACAAATCAGAACATTGTTCTCCATTCAGGAAAAACAGAATGAAAGCGTACACACACACACACATACATCTTTGTATGTATGTATGTATGTATGTAGTATGTATGTATGTAGTAGGTATGTATGTATGTATGTATGTATGTATATCAAACGTGTATAAATAGAGGAAAAAAGTCCACCAAGCTGCACAAGAATTGTATTCTCAGTTCCAGATTATTCCTAAATATTCCTGAATTTTGTGGAATATTTTAGAATAATCTTAAACTTATTCTCTTCTCAGCAATATTTTCTTGTTTTACCTGGTTTCCCCCTTTTTTTCCCCTCCCTCGTTCCTCTTAAACCCAGTGTTTATTCAGTCGTATGTGTTGCCTCTGCAGTTGCCCTTTACACTTTTTTTTCAAACTCATCTATTCAGAGATCTACATCAACTACTTACATTGTTGTTGTTGTTATTATTATTATTATTATTATTATTATTATTATTAGTAGTAGTAGTAGTAGTAGTAGTAGTATCATTATTATTATTATTGTTATTGATAATTTTACTTTTACTTGGATTATTATTATTATTATTATTATTATTATTATTATTATTATTATTATTATTACTGTTAAAAGAAATCATTATTATTGTTGCTATTATCACCACAACCACCACCACTTTTATCATCATCATCATCCTCACCCCACTACCACCATTACCATCATCATCATCGGCACCAGTACCATCATCATTATCATCATCAAAATGGTTATTGTTTCAAGGAGTGAAGGAGTTGTTACCATTTTTTCATCAAATCAGTCATTTTTTTTTTCTTATTTTCATTCTTTCTCCATTTTCTAAAAATTTTTCCTCATTTTTCCAAAGAAATATGAAGTTTGCAAATATTTTTTTGTCCATTTTCTTCTCCTAAAAATATGAAATGGTGAATTTCTCAAAGTATTTATAAATCCTTTGAGAAAATCTATAAAGGTGTCTTTTTTTGTGTGAGTTTTTAGATGGGGGGTGGGGTGAATGGAGAGTGGGGTGGGTGAGTGAGGAAGAAGAATGCAGGGTGAGACTAAAATCAAAAAATATATTTTAATGGATAATAGAATTTTCTTTTACCATTTTCTTTCTACGAATGTCTATCTATTTGTCATATGAAGGGTGGTTTTTTCATACACATCCATTTATCTATATGTGTAGGTATATGAATAAATACATACTTATACATATATATATGCATGTATATGTCTGTATTCTTATTCATAATCATGATGATGATGATGATGATGATTATGAATAAGAATGCAGACTTATACATGCATATATATATGTATATGTATGGAGATATACATATATATATGTATGTGTATATATATATATATATATATATATATATATATACATATGTATGTATGTATGTACACATATATATATACTCACACATACATGCACCATCACACATGTATATTTATAATATATATATATATATATATAGGTGTAGGCATGGCTGTGTAGTAAGCAACCACATGTCTCTGGGTTCAGTCCTATTGTAATCCATTTTAAGCAAGTGCCTTCTCCTATAGTTTCAGGCCAAGCAAAGCCTTGTGAGTGGAATTGGTAGACAGGAACTGAAAGAAGCCCAATGTGTGTGTGTGCTTATTATACAACATATGCAAGCAGTAAATTCAGAGAAGGGGTTTCAAACCTGGGCAAAGACTATACTTTTTGCCACCATATTGTTTTGTAACCATTAAGGTTAAGAATTATCTCAAAGAATTAAATAAAGGAATAATCTTTGTGTCATGAGATCTCGAAATATTCGAGGAGAAATTAAGGGAAGCAGTGCTGTTTGCCTAGACCAGTGGTTCTCAACAATTTTCCACCTAGGGGCCTCTTTGGTTCCTCTTTTATTCAGCTGTATTATCCTAGCCATTCAATGTTTAAAATAAATTCATTATATTCGCAGAATCAGGAACTGTATTAGAAAGAGAAAAAAGATATTTGGTGTATTGTGGAAGTCTAAACAATTGATTGCAGATAAATTTTTAAAAAAACACCCTTATATGGACCCTTAAGGGTCATTTTGGCAACTGGTCTATAATATAAGTAATAACTGTGAGAGTAAACCAGTTTGTTGACTTCATTTCCTGTTAGAATAAAGTCTTTCAGCCAATCACAGAGCATGTATATGGTCACCTGATGTGCGATGTGTTACAACACCACCACCCTGCAACAAATTTTCTTTCTTTCATTAAATAGGGATCACAGAGCGCCCACAAATGATACTTTTATAGCCTTCTGGTCTAGTCTATTCCATAGAATTGTCAAATGGACTCCTTTAATTTTTTCCTGGATTTCTTTCAATCAAGAACTCCATAAAGTCTCTGGAACGACTGGATTTGGTCAATAAAATAATGAAAAATCAGCCCAAGCGTCATTCTAGAATTGGGGTCCCTTCAAACTAGAATGGAAAATTCTAGCTAGAATCTGATGCTGTTTGATGTAGCAGCTAAACTGTGCTCAAGAAATTCTCAGCACTCGGTTAAAACCAAAGATTGTATATTTGAAGTGTTGCATCTTCAGATTTAGAGCAAAAACACTTCAGAATAGAGAGAGAGAGAGAGGGGGGGAGGGGGGGAGGGGGAGAGAGAGAGAGAGAGAGAAGAAGAAGTGAATTTTCTGACTGAATGGGGATTCGCAACTGAATGAGATACGCATATTGTTGGTATGCAGTGTGTGTGTGTGTGAGTGTGAGTGGCTGAGTATTGTGCTTGTACCTTTACTGTACTATGTGTGAGTGTTTGTGTGGCACATGAGTATATATGTGTGTGTGTGTGTGTGTGTGCGACTTTTACATACATACATACACAAAACTACATATTGTGTAAGTGGCTGGGCATTGCACTTCACTGTAACATGTGTGTGTGTGTGTGTGTGTGTGTGTGTGTAATCATATTGGTTTTGTGTTAGTTTTGCAACATCTTCCAATATTTTAAAGTAAATACGGTTGTTTGGTTTGGTTGTTGTATGATTGACTCTGCTTCACTGAAATATTATACAGAGTCTTGTTTGACGAAGTTGAAATAACTTGAAATAAATGTTTGTACAGACAGAATTTACATCAACACAAACCGTTCGCTTTGGCTACAAAATATATTTATGTTATTTAGCGATTCTACAAAATGGTTGGTGGTTTAATGGTGAGGGATTTTCACTGCAGGCTGTCTGCATGGCGTAAGTGTATGGTGTAAGTGTATGGCGTAAGTGTATGGTGTGAGTGTATGGCATAAATGTATGGCGTGAGTGTCTGGTGTGAGTGTATATTGTGACTGTGTAATGTAGCGCAGTGGTGTGACTCTGTTGTGACTAGGGAGTGATTGTATTATGTGGGTGTATGGAGTGACAATATGGCGTGACAGTGTAGTGTGATTGTATGGTGTGACTGTGAGGTGTGACCATGTAATGTGACTTTGATGTGACTGTGTGTGCTGTGATTGTATTGTGTAACTGTATGATTTGGTTGTGTAGTGTAACTCTGTAATGCAACTGTGTGGTATGACTATGGCCTAATTGTGTGGTATGACTGCATATTGTGTCTGTGTAGTGTAACTATGATGTGCAGTGACTATGTTGTGTCTATGGTGTTATTGTATTTTGTGGCAGAATGTTGTGACAGTGTGTTGTGACTGTGTGTTGTGACTGTATGCTTTTGTCTCGCTTTATTGTTTTAAAAAAATTCTCTAAATCATTGATTAACTTGATTTTTGTCCAAATTGATTTCTGAAGTACCTGATAGACTATCAACACAGACTAATGAACACAGTAAACACATCTTATTATGCTACTGTAGACAATTACACAAAGTAAACACAGAGAAGACAAAAGGAAAACTCAGGCCCTGGTTCTGTATTTAGTATGAAAATCTTTAATTTAGTAAACCAATTCTTTCACAAAATATTACACATGTTCTTAAGAATTAGCTTTATAATCATATAATTAATGAAATTCTTTATAATCATATAATTAATGCAATTCTTAGAATAATGTTACTTGATTAAAATTTCGAAATTGTCTCCCCTAGCTCCTGTGAACAGAATTATTAATTAATCTAATGACTCTCTCTCCTCCTCACTGGCATAATTTTAACCAGTTAAAATACTTTGGTTCATGACATTGTACATTTTAGTACCAAGCTTACCATTTATAAACACTGAACATTACTATTTAGGTATTCAGCATTTAACTATAATAAAAATTCAAAGATAATTTTACCATTTTTTTGGCACTGGAGTAAAATTATGAATCCTTCCATTTATTTGTGAATGTCGTTTGTATTTTACATTAATCAGATTTGTTAGAAATATTTCTGTTCTGTTCACCTCTTCAGGTGACATTTTCAAAATTTTGAAAACA
>NC_043010.1:57481212-57483712 GCF_006345805.1 Octopus sinensis | reverse complement strand
GAAAGGAATTTGGCCTTATACTTTCTCAGACATTCTCATCTCACATGAGACCTCAGTGTGTAACCATCTTGAATACTTCATTCATTTTGTTTTTAGACAAACTGACAAATGTAGGATCTTTCTAAAGACCCAAGTGGGATCTGTTTTTTAAGATGACTTTTACGTGGCACTGGTGCAGGGCTCTTGCAGGCCAACCCCCTTCACCAGGGAAGTGGTCTTAAACACTTCTGCTGTGGAGTACAAATCTTCTTGAGTGCAGCATGGTTCCAGGTATCTCAACCCTTTGACATTTCATCTGAAAGGTTCAGCGTCCTTCAGTGCTTCATCAATTGTCTTCCTGGGTCTTCCTCTTCCCCAAGTTCCATCTAATTTGAGAGACACTTCTTTATGGAGCTGTTGGCATTACTTGACCAAACCAGCACAGTCTTCTCTCTTGCACACTGCATCTAATCCTTCTAATGCTTCTCACAATACACCAGCACCCTGTCAAACATGTACAAATACATTACACACCCAGCAGAGCATACTGGCCTCGTTCCTCTCTAACTTTCACATGTCCTCTGCATCCAGGGCCCATATCTCACTACCATGTAGAATTGCTGTTCATCTACATGCATTATAGAATCTTCCTTTCAGTCGGAGAGAGGGACCGGGTTGCCAACAGAGGTAAAAACTCTCTGAATTTTTTCCATTCTATTTTCATTCTAGCTATTACACTTTCTGTACACCCTCCCCACTACTAATTTGGTCCCCTAAGTAGCAGCAATTATCTATTACATCTAATAGACCTCCAGGGCATTTGAGAAAATCAATTTCCTGAGTATCTGTAGCTTTTATGGCGCCTATACAGCTTCCACATATGAACATTACCTTCTCTGATTACCCTCCTACCATTCTACTGCACCTCCTGTGTGTCCATAGCTTACATTGTGCACACTATATGGATATTCCTGTCTACATCTTACCTACAAATCAAGCAGGACCACCTACCGGAAGTGAGTAGGGTCCTGTCTGTTTTCTTGCCTACCTTAGTCTTTGCCAAGTTAACCTTAACTCTCTTAGATTACAGGTTTTGCTTCCACCTCCAGACGATAAGAGAGGAATTCAAGACTGGCAACCCTGAGAACTACTATATGCTGATATATGTATATATATAATATATATATATATATATGTTTGTATGTATATTCACCCTGATAGATCACTAGCCACTAACCTTTTTCTATTTTATCTCCCTGTTTATTTCTGTGTTCCTTTCTGTTGAAGAGCATAGGCTCGAACGTAAAAGACTTTCTCACTTCCGAGCGTTAAACTAATACATCTGTTTGTTGTTATTACACCCATCTTCGTCTTTTGCTTTTTTGTAAATTCTAACTATACATATATATATATATATATCTATATATATATATATATATATATATATATATATATATATATATATATATACCTGTGCTAGCAGGGAAAACGGACGTTAAACTATGATGATGATGATAATGATGATGATGGTATTTATATATTTTTTCAGTGTGTTTAGCTAAATATTATATATACTTCAATATCATCATCATCATCATTGTTTAACGTCCGCTTTCCATGCTGGCATGGGTTGGCCAGCTTGACTGAGTGCTGGCAAGCCAGGAGGCTGCACCAGGCTCCAATCTGATCTGGCAGTGTTTCTACAGCTGGATGCCCTTCATAATGCCAACCACTCCAAGAGTGTAGTGGGTGCTTTTTATGTGCCACCGGCACAAGGGCCAGTCAGGCACTAATTAGCTATGTAAGTAGCTATATTGTATATATATATTTCAAAGTGATTAGGTGTGTACTGCTTGAAACGTTTTGATAAATTTCATTTCATTACGTTGAGTAATGAATTAAGTTTGGAAAAGATGACCAATTTGTGTTAACTTCTTTGTCATGGCCAGACAAAACATTGGTAAAGTTTTGTTTAAAGACAGCGAAACACTTTAAGAAGACAGAATTAATCAGGTTGATAGTTTGTAATTATTGGAGATGGCAGTGGTGGTGGTGAGGAGGAGGAGGAGGGGAGGCTGAGGAGAACAACAGTAATGGTGGTGTGGTGCTGGTGATACTAGTGTCAGTGTGGGAGGTAGTAGTGAATCTAGTGGGGGTTGTTGTTGTAATTAATGTTGTTGTTGGTGGTGGTTGTGGTGTGGGTGGAGGGTGACTGGCAGACTGGGATATTATGAGAGAGCAATAGTGAAACTCAAAAAAAAAAACAGTGATCAAAAAGAAAACAACTCTTACCTTTGAACCCATGATCTCACAATAACAAGTTTGACCTTCCTGACCTCTCTGACCTCCCTCTTTGAATAAAGTTTAACACTGTTTATACTTAACAATGACCTATACTGCATTATTTACATATTTACACTAATTAGACATTTATGTGGTTTTGTGTCTGCTCTTGTATGCATGTGTGTGTGTGTGTGGGTATATGTGCATGTAGGCATATGCATTTACACACACACACACA
>NC_043010.1:57473712-57476212 GCF_006345805.1 Octopus sinensis | reverse complement strand
AGCATGATTGGAGAGTGCAGAGGAGGGAGAAGTGGGTGGTGAGAATCTGAGTATATATAGAGTGGTGGGGTGGGCTACCGGATAGCAATAATACAGAAAAACATGGCCATGAGGACAGGATTGGGGAGTGAGAGGCAGGCACAGTGTATGAAGGAGGAAATGTGAGGAAGAGAAGAGATGTAGATTGATTTGTTGGGATAGGGTGTGTGAAAAGTTTTCTTGTTATGTGTGGGTGGAACACACAAATCAGGGGCTAGCAGAGAGCACTGATACAGTGAAGCATGGTGTGTGGGTGGAACACACAGGTCGGGAGTTTGCAGAGAGCAATGATACAGTGGATCAGGGCCAAGAGGACAGGATTGAGGAGTGAGAGGTAAGCATAGTGCATGAAGTGGAAATGTGAGGGAGAGGAGAGATGTAGTTTGGTTTGTTGTAGAGTGTGTAAGAAGTTTTCATGTTAAGTGTGGGTGGGACACACAGCACTTCTAGAACTCAGTTTTGCTGACATGGGTAGGTCTTCTCAAGAACCTCATATTGCCAGATATCTTGGTCCATTGACATTTCTTCCATGTGCTTATTGTTCCTGCACATCTGCCACATACAAAGACAACTTTATCAGTTAATCTACCTGTGATTCCACTGCACCTCTTACATGTCCATAGTTTACTCTGGGTGCAGCGAATGGACTTTCTTCCAACTCCTTTCCTACATATTGAGAAGGGGCCATTTACCTGACAGAAAGAAAGTTTTCTCTTCTGTGGTCAAACCCTTGCTGGAGAGGGAGGGTTGTTGCTCGAAGCTCATATGTGTGGCAGCAGGAATTGGCTCCTGGTAAAAGCGAGAAATGATTGTCAAAGAACTTCTACAACTTCACCAGCTCCAATGTCTGGCTCCAACTTTCTTCAGCTGTACTCCCATGTATTCCTGTGTGTGTGACACAGTTGAGAATGACACCAATTGCTCTGCCTGCAGCACCAAGGCCAAGCTGATAGCCAAGATCAAGGAACTTCCAAGAGATGCAGTGAGGAATGCAGGCACCAGGTTCTGGAGCCATCTTCAGGTCACAGAGGAATCTAAGGCTGGCTGTTACCTCGCAGCCACCCTTTTTGGCAACCAAAATATATCTGGTTGATATTTTTTTTTAGATACTTTTATTTTCGAATGGGGGGTTTTCTTTTCCTTTTATGCAAATTGATGAATAAACCCGAAACAGCCTGGTTGCGAATACTGTACACTCTACATGTATACACCCTGCATCTTATATTCACAGACTAGTCATAGCACATATGTATACTTTCACATTATATATATACACATATTACATACACACACATATGTGTGTGTGTATATATATTATATATATATATATAATATATACATACATATATATATATACACACATACACACGCGCACACACACACACATACACACACACACACATAAACATACATTACACATTATATATATATACATACACCCATTCACAGCCAACGCAGTGTATTATGTTAAGAGAGAATGAGAAGGAGAGGCCAATCCTCATTAAAGTCAATGTTGGAGTAATTAGTGCACTGGCTGTTAATTACCTTCTATGTAGTGGTTGAGGGAGTGGAAGGGGGCTTCGAGGAAAAACTGGGGTTGTGTGTGGAGGGGAGAGACAGACAAAGTGACAGTGAAGTAGCTTATAAATGGTAAGGGTGGGGTATTTAAGTGAGAGATTGATGATGATGATGATGATGACAATGATGGTGATGGTGGTGATGGATCTAAAATAAACTAGGGACACACAGACAGCCGGGTCCATAGAAAGTTAAGTCAAGGGGTTAGCGTCAGTTACAACGAACCTCATTGAATTGACATATGAAATAACTGAGTATTCCACAGACACATGGACTCTTAATGTAATCCTTGGGTAGAATCAGTGTGACGCAGTGTGGGACAAGGTATGTTTGCCATATCACTCCGATGGCTTGGCTCAACCTGGGCCCCTGGGCCACAGTAAAAGACATCCACCCCATGATTCCATGCAACAAGATCAAAGCAAGAGATTTGGAACTGCAAGGGGAACTTCTTAGGTATTCAGCTTTGCTCAGACCCAAAGATACACACAACACTCACACACACACACATGCACACATACATATGTGTGTGTGTGTATAGATATGTGTGTGCATATATATATATACACACACATGTATAAATGTGTATACATATATATATATATATATGTATACACATATATATATATATATATATATATGTATATATACATATATATACACATACACATATATAACTATACATGTGTATGTGTGTATGTAAATAGATGTATATTTGTATATATACCTACACACGTGCACACACATATATATATATACACACACACAGACATTTGTGATACTGGTTCAAGTTTACTAATTAGACAGTATGAAATAACAAAAGGTGGGTGAGTGTGTGGCAAAAGCAGAATTAAAATTCAGCTGATTTGATGTGTTTATTTCA
>NC_043010.1:57451212-57468712 GCF_006345805.1 Octopus sinensis | reverse complement strand
GTATATATGCATATATACACACATATACATATATCATCTTCATCATCATCATTTTATGCCCTTTTCGTCTACTTTCTGTACAAGTATGGGTTGGATGAGTCATCACAGTGCAAGTCGTTTTCTCATCGGGAGTTACTGCTCTCGAAGACTGTTGTTTGGTTCCAACAATTTGCTTGGTTTCTCTGACTCTTTCTCCTTTCTATCACAAAACCATTCCACAAAGTGAATCTGCTACATTTTTTTCATCATACCAATTCTGGATAGGTTGAGTAACCCTCAGTAAATCAGGATTAAAGGGATACCATAACCCTGCACTTTCTCTGCTCATTTGCCAACCACTTTACAGAATGTTCCAGAGGCCTTTTCATGGCACCAGCCCCAGGAGGGTGGCCTCCACCCAGTATTTATTTGCAGAAGGAACGGAATGGGCTCTTTCATAGCACCAGTTCAGAAGATGGGCTGTCTTGTAGTCAGTTTAATACTGAGAGGGACTCACAGACAGACATTCGTTTATTACTCTTGAAGCAAAGATAATTTCAATAAATCATTTATTTCTTGCAACAGACCTTTATTCATCTTTCTTATCCAAATTGTGACTTATATCATCATCATCATCATCATCATAATCATTTTACATCCATTTTCCATGCTGGCATTGGTTTGACAGGTTGACAGGAGCTAGCAAGCCAGAGAGCTACACAGGCTCCAATTTTGTCTGTTTTGGTTAGGATGCCAAGGCTGGATGCCCTTCCTGGTGCTAACCACTTTACAGAGTGGACTGAGTGGTTTCTATGTGGCACCAGTAGCATGAATTTGGATAAGATGAATAAAGGTCCATCATCATTGTGTTGTTATTGTCATAATTGTCATCGTTGTTTTAATGTCCTCTTTTCCCTGCTGGTATGGGTTGCACAGAATTTGATGAGGCAGATTTTCTATAGCCAGTTGCCCTTCCTGTCACCGGCACTCACCTGTGGTTGTGTGCAAGATTTCATTTCCCCCAAGGCGGACATGTCCATGGAAGTAATATACATGTACACTCACTCACATACATGCATGCACACACACACACATGCACACACAAGCACACACACATGCATACACATGCATACATGCATGCACACATGCACACACACACACAAATATTCTCCAGATTCACATGGTTCACTCTGAGATTGTGTGGTGCAACTGAAACGGTAACATTGTGGAAGAGCAATTTCCAACCTTTTAAGAACACAAAATCTGTTAAGTTCCACTTTGTATTCATTTCTTTGAAGGGTCAAGAAGTTTTATAACACTTCTGCAATCTGGTCACTGCATCTGCAACATGCTGTGGAACTTTGTGTGTATACACTAGCATAGCTGGGCAGTAGGGACCGTCCACTCCGGGTGACACTTTTAAAGGGGTACCACTTTTGGGTCTGCTGTAGGCAATATGTGGTTTTTGTGGGGTCCGAGGGTGGCAAATAGAAGGTCTGCCCCCAGCAGCACACTCACTCTAGCTACGCTAGTGTGTGTGTGTTGGGGGGGGGCACAATATCATGTGCCCATCCCCAGTCCACTCTGTGAAGTCGTTCATGATAGGAAAGGAATCCATTGATGAGAATCTTATGCAAAAAGAACAAACAAGATGTAGCAATGGGTGACGAAGACATGGCCCTTGCAAGCCTCACTGGGAAGACATGGCCCTTGCAAGCCTCACTGGGAAGACATGGCCCTTGCAAGCCTCACTGGGAAGACATGGCCCTTGCAAGCCTCACTGCAGGCATCCTGTCTGGGAAGACAGCAACTTGAAAAATATTTGATGCCAACTAAAGCTGTATGACAGCATCTGGATGTGAATCAGTGGAGGATAAGAGGGACTTTATCAAGGCATACATACACACACCCAGGCATACACTTACAACTTTGGAGATTAAAAAGTTGGGGAAAATGGCTAATTAATAAAAAGGACTTGTTTCTTGTTATCCCAGCTCTGCTCTGTATATAGTTGCTTGATCTTGTTCTCATTCTTGTTCTTATTGTCATTTAGAGTCAGGTTGGCTCTGACTGAACAAAGCCCCTATCAAAGGCATTCTAGCCATGACCATTATATAGATTACCAAGGACTAAACTGCTTAACCCCTTCATTATCAACCCGGCTGAAACCACCCCTGGCCATCAGGACAAATTTCTTGTTTTCATAAGTTTTGAATTAAAATCTTCCACCAAACCTTAGTCACAATTTATGTTCCTAACACTAGCTGAATGATAACTAAATTAGTTTACTAAATTCTTTGTTATATTTACAAGTAATTGAAAGAAACACAGAGCATCTCAAAATAAATACAGTAACAAAAGGGTTAATATGTCAATGTGTTGGTAAGGTCTAATTTGATGGAGGTTTAGCTGCTATTTCTAGCAGTTCAACAAAGTAAAGTGAGGCTGCTGCCTGATTATGTCAAATGTTGAATACTAAGGCAACATCAGATCTATTGTTCTTACAGACCTAATGGTTCTTACAGACCTAATGGTTCTTACAGAACCATTCTACAATATAGAGTGGGATTGATGTGATGGTGGCAGTATTGGTGGAAGAGGAGGCAGGGGTGGGTGGAAGTGGGTTACAATTAAGATAAGAAAATAATTAATTTTGTTGATGAATTGCTTGGCTTAGAAATACTTAAAAAAGAAATAAATAAAAATAAAAAATAAATAAATAAACAAAAATGCAGATTACAGATTGTTTTTAAGAAATTATTAAATAAATTTATTGCAGTAAAACAGTATCTGAATTGACATAATATAGTAGTAGTAGTAGTAGTAGTAGTAGTAGTAGTAGTAGTAGCAGTAGCAGCAGCTACAGTAGCAGTAGCGGTGGTGGCAGTAGTAGAATAGAAGCAATAGCGGTACTAGTGGTGGTGGTGGTGGTGGTGGTGGTAGCAGTAGTTGGCATAGTTGGTGTTGTTGTTGTTGGAGCTGTTACTGTTGCTGTCTGGTAGTGGTAGTTGCTGTTGTTCTGGTTGTAGTTGTAATGTCTTTGACATCCTCCATGTTTTCTGTTTCCATTTGACGAAACAAATTCCAAAATTTATATATATATATATATTTATATAATATATATATATATATATTTATATAATATATATATATATGTATATATATATTTATATATGGTGGGCTTCTTTCAGTTTCCATCTACTAAATCTACTAACAAAGCTTTGGATGGTCTAAGGCTATAGTAGAAGACACTTGCCAAAGGTGCCATGCAGTGGGACTGAACCCAGAACCATGTGGTTGCGATGCAAGCCTCTTATTGCACAGCCATACCTGCACCTATATACAACATGGCATGTGGTCTTAATAACATTCACATAAATGCAGGCAGCCATATTTGATAATATTTAATAATTCAAAATTATAAATATAACGAGACCAAAATTAATTAATGTTAGTGAATAATTTTATCATAAGAAGCAACA
Organism: Octopus sinensis; assembly: GCF_006345805.1. Lineage (NCBI taxonomy): Eukaryota > Metazoa > Mollusca > Cephalopoda > Octopoda > Octopodidae > Octopus > Octopus sinensis. The sequence goes on along the minus strand of NC_043010.1, from coordinate 57,465,251 downwards.
TAATGAACTCATGAAATTGTAGTTAATCAAAAATTAAATTATGTAGGAAGGGGGGACAACTTCAGGTGTGATTCAGTCTTATTAAACTTCTTTCAGCAAAGAATAATTAACATAAAGCTAACTGATCACAGATCAACTTGATAAACATATAGTAAATATGTAAACACTTTCCTGATTGGACAATTTAAAATATTGAGATTTCCTAAGGATGCCTTCTGCAGTAAATCCATATAGTTATGTGCAGGCTTCTATAGTTAGCATGATGGGTTGGAGATTATTTTTAATATAAGTAACAGACAGACATAACTTTGTAGTTTATTGTGAATGATGTAAATATTGGTTTCAAATTTTGTCACAAGGCCAGCAATTTTGAGGAGGTGGGTTAATCAATTACATTGACACCAGTGCTCAACCGGTACTTATTTTATTGACCCTAAATGGATGAAAGGCAAAGTTGACCAAGGCAGAATTTGAACTCAGAACATAGAGACAGATAACATGCCACTAAGAATTCTGCCAGCTGACCACTTTTACAGGATGTAATATTAAATGGAAAATATCCTTTCTACTAAAGGCACAAGGCCTGAAATTTGGGGCTTGGAGACTAATCGATTACGACGACCCCAGTTTTTCACTGGTACTTAATTTAGCAACCCTGAAAGGATGACAGGCAAAGTCGACCTCAGCGGAATTTGAACTCAGAATGTAGCGATGGTCGAAAAACTGCTAATCATTTCGTCTGGCATGCTACCAATTCTGCCAGCTCACCACGTACACTGTCTGCAACATATTCAGCAATATTTTGTAATATATTGTACACTTATATCATATCATTATTATTATTATTATTATTATTATTATTATTATTATTATTATTATTATTATTATTATTATTATTATTATTATTATTGGTGATTTGACTCAGGTTTGGTGTTATTCTTTGTAAAATTTATGTGGGTAGCTGGCTCCTACCTGTAACCTTAGGTATCCACAAACTTTCAACAGACTTTCTAAACTCTCTTCATAATCTTCTTTGTCCCTAAGAAGCTAACCTTCTCTAGATGCTCTGCAGAATGTTCTCTTCCTGTCTTCTTTCAACCGTTTCTCTATATCTTTATTTCCCAGTGCACCAATTATTACTGCAACAACCTTTATAGTTTTCGTATTCCAAATTCTTGCAACTTCAAATTTTAAGGAATTGTATTTTTTTTAGAAAATTACAATTTCTAAATCTCGCAATGAGAGATATTCAGCAACAGTACTTTGGAGTAAAGATTGTTTGCCAACATAACATGGCATTGCTGTAGTTTAGCCCCAGGAGACATTGTCTCCAGCTGGCTCTACGACATGATCTGTGTCCTTATATTTTCAAACAAGGACACAGATCGTGTCATATAGCCAGCTGGAGACGATGTCTCTTGGGGCTAAATTACAGTAACATTTGACCTAAACCAGGACTGCCATGTTATGTTGGCAAAGAATCTTTGTATTTTTTGTTTCTTACTCTCATTTTTTACTGTCCTGGAGTCAAATGGACCACATTGCATGTTCTGTACTACTACATACTAATTACATTGATTATATCATGCACTAATTATATTATTATTTTGTACTATATTACTGTTTTGTTTTAACATATCATTATTATCTAATTGTGTATTACTGTCATATTGCTACTATATGAAATGTTTACAACAGTGTTGTTCTTATATTGCATTCTTCTTCTTCTTATTATTATTATTGTTGTTGTTGTTATTATTATTATTATTATTATTATTATTATTATTATTATTATTATTATTATTATTATTATTATTATTATTTTTATTATTATTATTATTTTTATTTTTACTTCCAGGAACACTTGATACCTTGTCCTGATGTTCTACAAAGAAAACAATGACAATATGCTCAGACAAACCAGTCTTTTAATCCTGTTGTTTCACAGCACCCTTTGTGTTGATCTGGTTTATCACGTTGAGGAAGGCAAAAGTCCTGGCACCTATCTTGGTAACATTGCTGTTGATTCACAACTTCTGGAGACTATTCCAGCCCAAGACTATAATTTGATTCAATTCAGTCAGCTTCAGAGAAGAGAGACTCAACAATTTAACATCACAAAAGTCGGAGAAATCTACACGGCTGGCACATTGGACACAGAGTCCCTGTGCCTCTACAACAAGGAGTGTTCAGTGATTGTCAAAGTGGCAGTTCGTAAAGCAAAGACTTTTATGAAGATTCTCAAAATTAAAGTAATTATAAAAGATGTTAATGACCACCGACCAGTGTTCCCAAGTGCACAATTTAATCTTCAGTTTGATGAAACGGATGGTAAAGGGACCACAAAACCAATCCCTAATGCCGTCGATGGGGATGTTGGCATATTAAATTCTCAAATAACTTACCGGTTGAAAAAAAACAAAAACGAACCATTCTCGTTAGCAGTATCAGAACGAATTGGGGGAAAATCCAAACTGGGAATTCTCCTGGAAGAGAAACTTGATCGAGAAGTCAAAGATAATTACGATTTAGAAGTGATTGCCACAGATGGAGGTTCACCTCCCAAACAAGGGGTGTTAAAAATTCAAATATCTGTCATTGATGTAAATGACAATCTACCGTTTTTCTCTAAAAGTATCTACAATATTTCCATACAGAGTTCCTACAGAAAGGACAGACCAATCATTACAGTGTCAGCAACAGATTTAGATTCTGGTGAAAATGGTAAAGTTACATATCACTTCAGTCCAAAGACTTTAGATGTTGATCAAAGCCATTTCCGCTTAAATCAATACAATGGAGAAATATCCGTACAGCAAATGTTTGGTCATGGACAAAAACAAACATACAAACTGTTTGTCGAAGCCATTGACGGTGGAAGCCCATCGTTAAGTTCATCTGCTTTGGTTCTCGTTAACATCATTAATCAAAGAAACAATCCACCAACAATTGATGTAGATTTTGTGTCTGGATTGAAAGAAAATACGACAGTAATTTCAGAAGACATTGAAGTGGGCAGTTTTATTGCTTACGTCATGGTGATCGACAACGACAACGGTGAGAATGGAGAGGTGAAGTGTGAAATGAGACATGAGAAGTTTCAGCTTCTGAGTTTGGCTCCGAAAGAATATAAAATAACAATGAAAGGTTCTGTGGACAGAGAGGTGACCAGCCAGTATGAGATTAGAATTAACTGCCGAGATAATGGCTCTCCACCTTTACAATCAAGGAAAGTGTTTACTATCAAAGTTCAGGATGTTAATGACGTCCAGCCTAAGTTTATCAAGGACACTTTTAAGTTTTTGACTTATGAGACTGAAACAGCCAACTTTCCAGTTGGTTTTATAAGTGCTGTTGACCCTGACCTGGGGACAGGAGGTCAGCTGGTTTATTCTCTTCTCAATAAAAAGCACAATGCTTTTCCATTCCAGATAACTGAGTATGGATTTATTTCAACAACAGAAGCCTTAGATCGGGAAGAACAGAATATTTACAAATTCCAGGTTTTTGTCAGAGACAGTGGAGTCCCTCCATTAAACAACACAGCAAATGTTGTTGTTGAAGTTGTTGATGAAAACGACAATGCCCCTTATTTTACATTCCCTAGTGTTGACCCCTTTAGCCTTGATGTCCATTATTATCCTCAAAGCAAGAACGACATCACAGTGCTGAGGGCTGTTGACAGAGACACTCGTGAAAATGCATTCCTTAAATATGGAATACTTCGGGGCAATGACAAACAGTTATTTGGGGTCAATCCTTACACAGGGGTCTTATCATTCTCTCGCACCGTCTACCAAAACGATGCCGGAGCTTATAATCTTAAATTAGTTGTGAAGGACAGTGGCAGTCCGATTCTGTCAGCGATGACAACAGTCACTTTAACGCTGACAGTTAGTAACAAGACATCAACAATGCTGACAGCGGTTCAAGTCCAATCAGGTGAGATGATAGATATCAATTTAGTGATTATCATCGTAATAATAGCAGTGGTAGTTTCCATAGCGATAGTTATCTTCATCACAACATGCATTGTTAGGAGCCAAAATGGCCGAAATGTAACGACAAGGACCGGTGACAACCCACATTATCGGTCCCGAACAGAAATGAAACAATTGATTTACCAAGCAAACACTGCGGGTATGATAGCAAGGAACCCAGAAGAAATAGCAGACAATGATGACCAATCAATAAAATCTAGGAGTCAGTTTTATCCTGAAGAGGAATCACAGAAGGAATGGATGACACCAACAATTGTGAAAACATTTCCAAAAGCATCAAAGGTAAGCAATTTCTGTTGATTATTAAACATGTCTTTCGGTTGATTGTGTTGTTCTTAAGATTAGGTATTACAACTGTCCATGCTATTGTGACATAACACAAAAAGTCCACTTCTGTGAATATATATATATATATATATATATATATATATATATACATATACATATTTATGTATGTGTATGTGTGTATATATTATTTTTACAGTTTGCAGAGAAATGGCTAAAATTCACCCTGTTTTATTATACCATATGTTACACATATATGTATATGTATGTATATATATGTGTATATATATATATATAATATATATATATATATATATAATATATATATATATATATTGTCAATAAAAAAGGGTAAAATTAATTAATTATTAATTAATTTGACCGAGCAGTGTTTGGTATGTAAAACGACCATTTACGGTATATTTGAAATATTACTTTATAAAAATTAAAATATTTTTATAAAGTATATATATATATATATATATATATATATATATATATATATATATATATATATATATATATATATATATATATATATATATATATATATGTAAATATATATATGTATATATATATATATATATATATAATATATATATATATATATATATATATATATATATAGGCACACACACATATATATAAGTATATATAAATATGTATATATATAGTTCTATATATATGCACATATATATGCATATATATATATAATGTCTATATACATACATGCACACACATTCACACACACACACACATACACACATATACTGATAATAACATCCTGTATGCCCCAAAGTCCCTCATAGCCAAAATTAATGTCTTTTCCTTAAACCAGTGAGACATGGAGTACAAAATTAGAATAACAGTGGTACAAACACAAAAACAGAGTAATTTGTTAATGGATGCTTGTCTGGAAATGTCTTATTAATGTTTTGCATATAAAAATTTCTTTGTCTTCTTAATCATTCCATTGTTACACACCAACTTCCTGTATCTTTGTCCTATTAATTCAGTATTCCATTTTTGCACACCAACTTCAATATCTTTGTCCTCTCAATGTAACATTCCATAGTTGCTCACCAACTTCCATTCTCTTTCGTAAGACATGAAGATCTTCCTGTCATTAAAACTTTACAAGTTTCTCTAATCAGATTCTCATTTTGGCCTAAAAATTAATCAGTTTTCTGTGTCTAGTCCAAGGAATTTGGCAAAATATGGAATAAACATTTAAAGATATTATGTCTGGTGGCTGATGAGAGTAGGAAAACCATATTCTATCCAATGTGTCAATATCTTTTATAGTTCCACCATATTCAGACGATACAAAGACCCTTTGATGGGTATTGAACTCAGGAACTAAAGACATGTAGCTGAATATTACAAGGTATTTTGTCTTTTAACCACCACTACCACCAACACCAACACTAACACTCTGGTGTTCTATCAACACTAAGGCGCCAAAACCAACAGTACCACCATCATCATCACCACCCTCCACTCTGGCCTTCTATCACTCCACCACCTCCACCACCACCACTACCTCCACCGCCAGCCTTCCTAATCTTAAATAAGGATTTCTGACATTGGTAAAATGGGGGAAATGTTTTGAGTAGTAGTAGTAGTAGTAGTAGTAGTAGTAGTGTAGTAGTAGTAGTAGTAGTAGTAGTAGTAGTAATAGTAACGATGGTGGTGGTGGTGGTGGTGGTGGTGGCGGTGTTATTGATAATCTCATGTCATCTATTTTAACAAACTACAATTAAAATCCAATATTAGATGGATGCCAGTTTTATTCTGTGACTGACAAATAATATATGTGGAATGGTATGCTGGAATGGTATATACCGAATGATACCATAGGCAGGTAAACTAGTGAATGGACAGTGAACAGTTAATATTAAGAATGGTATAGTGTCATACTGTAATGGTTTACAGCCATACCACAATGGTATACTACAATAATACCTTCTTGTACTACAATGGTACCATATAAATAATGAAATAACTAGAAGAATTTTTAATTTTCTGTTCTACTCCCAAGAAAGCCTTTACTTTGGTGACACAGGAAATAAGGAAAATATTTTATCTGACAAGTGTAAATCTTAAGAACTGAACATTCCACATTAAATGGAGATTTTTTTCCTTTCCTAAAGTCTGAGATTTGTTTAAACATTGAAAATGACAAAATTACCCAAGGAGAATTATTTAAAACAATGGTTGAATATCAGAAATCTTCGAAATTAAGTTTGGATAATTCATTAAGAACTCCTAAATTATGCATGGAATCGGATTAAATTCTCCAATGTGCAGCATATTGCCATTCTTTACCCTCGAGATGACATATGGCAGGAAAAGATTAATTTAATAAACCTTAAAAAACATAAATCTTCTTAATTCCTTAACAAGTTAATTAGGTAGAGCTGTTTTTGCTGTTTTTGTTGTCGTTGTTGTTGTTGTTCTCTCTGGTTTTTATCTGCCATTAACGATGAAGGTGAAATATGTTTTGTATAAACTAAAGATTATTTTAAAATATAAACACGAATAATTTATATGAAAATAGATGAAAATCAATAATTCGGAAACAATTTTCCTCATTGTCACAAAATCACAACATATAAAAAGAAGTATATAGTCTATTTATTGTAACACCATCCCCAAATATATTACTGGTAGTTATTTATGTTCCCAACTGAATGAAGAGTTAGATGTACCCCACAATGAAGAGAGGTGACTTACAGCTGTGGTATCATCATGTTCTTTTGTTCTGATGTTGTTTTTGTTGTTATTGTTTAGCCCAAAGCCAGTTGTGATCATGTAGACCTAAGATGAGACATTCCAGCTGTGACCATCTCACCATTTATTCAGATACTCTCTAGTTAGACCTACACTCTCTTATGTAGCCATCTTGTTTCTATTTTATTATTTTGTGCAAGATTCTTTGGCAATGTACCTACCACTAACTAGGATTGAACTGGGAACCCTAAACTACATAACCACACAGTCATGCTTGTGCCCTAACTAGGGGTCTATTAATATGTCAATTTGGCAACTAGTAATCCACTTGTGATTATATCAGACGCTACTTAAAGGTGTAGCCTACCTTTGTGGTCTTACCGCACAATATCTAACTACATCACACAAGACATAATGAGGTTTCACTTTCTGCTAGAAATAGTAGCCAATTCTTATTCAGTTCAAACCCTATCATCTAAAATTAAAGCAGAGCAAATTAGATGATGTAGTCCAACATAATCATAGAAAACCCACAATATATGTATATAAATATAAATATATATATATATATATATATATATATATATATATATATATATATATATATATGTATATGTATACATGCACATATATATTAGGTCATAAGGCGGCGAGCTGGCAGAAACCTTAGCATGCCGGGCAAAATGCTTAGCAATATTTTGTCTGTTGTTACATTCTGAGTTCAAATTTCACCGAGGTCGATTTTGCCTTTCATCCTCTTGGGGTCGATAAATAAAGTACCAGTTTCGCACTGTGTCGATGTAATCGACTTAATCCGTTTGTCTGTCCTTGTTTGTCCCCTCTATGTTTAGCCCCTTATGGGTAGTAAAGAAATATATATATTGGGTCATCCCATAAATAACACAGTTTTTTCAATTGCATGAACTAAAAGTCAGAGAGGCCGGATAAACTACCTGCATCAACTTGCTATAAAAGCAGGTAGTAAATTTACCTTGTGCTTATTCTTAGTGCAAGTTTTGAAGAGTGCAGTTCGATTTTAACAGTTATTTTTTCAAAGTTATAATGGAAGTGACAACGGAGCATATTTGGCATATTTTGCTTTATGAGTTCAATAAAGGCAACAACACAATAAAAAGTGTGAGGAACATTAATACAGTATATGGGGATTGGAGAATAAGTATAAGCCAGTGTCAACGGTGGTTCCAGAAATTCTGAGCCAGAAATTACAGCCTAGAAGATGAGCCTCATCCTGGAAGATCTGTAGAGCTTAACGAGGTTGTCCTGCAAACCCTGGTGGAACAAAATCCCATCGTAACTGTTGAGGAACTAGCAGAGAAGCTTGGATTTGGTCATTCAACCATTCATAAACACCTATGTGATATTGGAAAAGTCAGCAAATTGGGTCAATGGGTTCCTCACAAACTTTCTGAGTCTAATCGCATGCAGAAAGTGAATGTGTGCTCTTCTTTGTTGTCACATTTCATGAATGAACCTTTTTTTGGTTCGAATAGTGTCTGGTGACAAGAAATGGGTTCTCTATAAAAAAAAGTCAAGTGCCGAAGACGGAGGGTAGAGAAAAGAGAAACACCAGTACCTCAGGCTAAAGAAGGTCTTCACCCACATAAGGTGTTGTTATCTGTTTGATGGGATATGAAAGGTTTAGTCCACTTTGAACTTTTAACTCCTAAACCAAATAACAAAGGAGATCTACTGTGGGCAGCTTGAGTGGCTTAAATCAGTGCTAGAAGAAAAAATGACCATCTTTGGTTTCAAGATGAAATGTATTCGGCCACATACGGCAAGGATGACATTCCAAATGCTGGAGCAGTTTAATAGGAAACAATGCCCCACCCACCATATTCACTGGACATTGCCCCATTTGATTATCATTTATTCCGCAGTCTTCAAAATCATTTGTATGGAAAAAATACGAATTCTCTAGATGAGGTCAGAACATTACTAGGGGAGTATTTTTCATCATGGACAAGTGAATTTTGGAAGAGGGGCCTTGCAAGTCTACCAGACAGGTGGAAGAGCATTGTAGAAAATTGAAGAGAGAATATTTTAGATTAAAAAGAACTTTGTTTATCTTAATTTTGAAAAAGATAAGAAGTATAAAAAACTGCATTATTTATGGGATGACCCAACATACATATACACATATGTATGCAAGTATGTATGCGTGTATGCGTGTATGTATGTATGAGCATGTATGTCTATGTATATATATATATATCTGTATGCACATGTGTATGTACATGTGTATGAGTGTCTGCTTGTGTGTATTAGACTTCATTTATTTGCAAAACTGATGTCACAAACACCAAAGACGTCCTTTGTTGACTTCTTCTATGTTTGCAGACATTTTTGTATTGGTCACTCTTCAGATTACAAACAAATTGTGTTTGTCTCTTCTAATTTAGTTTAGCTTATTGCTAGCATAAAGCTATCACACACACACACACACACACACACACACACGTGTGCATGCACGTGCATATATGTATCACATATACACATGCAACTCTACACTTATTACATACATATATGATTAAAGGTCTGTTTACAAAACATATATGCATACATACATACATACATACATACACACACACTAAAACAGCAAACTCACACCCAATCATATATACATATATACATACACATATATAGATGTGTGTGTGTATATATATATGTGTGTATACACACACACACGCACACACACACACACACACACACACAACACACACACATATATGTATGTATGTATATATCTATGTATCTCTTATTTTTTATCCTTTACTTGTCTCAGTCATTGGACTGCAGCCATGCTGGAGCACTGCCCTGACAAATTTTTAATCAAATGAATTGGCCCCAGTATTTTTTTTTTAACCTTGTAACTTATTCCATCAGTTTCCTTTCCTGAACTGCTAGGTTACAGGAACATAAACATACAAACACTGGTTGTCAAATGGTGATGGGGACAAACACAGATACACACACACACACACACACACACACACACATACATATATGATGGGCTTCTTTCAGTTTCCATCTACCAAATTCGCTCACATGACTTTGGTCAGCCTGAGGTTATAGTAGGAGGCACTTGCCCAAGGTGGCACGCAGTGGGATTGAACCCAGAATAATATGATTGGGAAGCAACCCTCTTACCACATAGCTTCGCCTACATATATGTATATAAGTGTATATACATATATTTATATATATATATATACATATGTATACACACACACACACACACATTTATGCTTACAGTCCTGCATGTGAAGCTGCTATCACACTTGCAAATCAAAGTGGGGTGTTGCCCATTTGGCCACCCAAATGGCAGAATCCAAGTGCACTCACATTTCTAAACCATATTCTTCTGATGGTGGGCCTTTTTGTGCCTGAAATATTCAAATGTTACTCAACTTTCCCATTTGCATTTTAAGAGACTCTCTTCCTTCCATTTTTGCTTGCTATTCTACTCTTATCATAATTTATATCCACAGAATTGTGAAGGCATGTGGCCCAGTGGTTAGGGTGTTGCACTCACAATTACAAGATCGTGAGTTCAATTCCAGGACTGGGTGGTACATTGTGTTCTTGAGCAAAATATTTCATTTCACGTTGTTCTGTGGGTGGGTGAGTGGCAAAATCATTGGTACATCAGTAGAGATGCTTTACACTATATTTTCCTATCCTCTACATTCTGAGTTCAAATCCCACCTGCCTGGAGATGGCAAACAGGAAACCCCTCCAGTATTCCAGTCTGCTCATGGTAGCCAAAGTTCTAGTAATCTACTTAATGGCAGCAGGGAAGAGTAGGGGTCATCCCAGGTTTTATAGAGGGTGTTGGGGAGGAGAATTCATATGCTCAGGACCTGCCTAAGGGTAGACTGCCACTAGACTAGACAAAGATAATTCTATGCCCCAACAATCCACTGATATTCTTAACCCTTCAGTATATTTATATCCCTGGTATATTTTAGTATTATTTTAGTGTTATTATTAAATTTGCATAATATTATAAATGACATGTCTAACGATCTTATCAAACAACCTATATTTGATTTATATTGAAATCTCATTCACCTCTTTCTTGGTTTCAAACAAGAGACACTCATTGCATCTTCATTCATTTCTCTTCTAATGATTTTGTTTCCCACAATTTGACCCCATCATTTTATTATTCACCGGTCCCTCACTTTTTACCTGTCCCTTCTTCAGCTATAATTACATCTTAATTGTTAATTCTATTTGCATTCAACTTTTCTCAATATCTTCCTTCCAGTTTTAACACATCACTTTACAATTTCTCTTGAGCCTTCTTTTATTCTATTCTTCACCAATCTGTGTCGACAATATTTTTGTACCCTAATTAACGATACAATATTATCTTATCTAAACTAAAGATGTAATTTTATTGCCTTATTAATTTCATTTCTTTCAAACGACTTATACTTCAACCTCATATTCCTCGCCAATCATCAAACCCAGACTCCAGTTTACACACAAAAGAGTTTCATTTTTATTTCTCTTTCATCAACATCTAAACAGGAATTTTTCTGACAGATTTTTGCAGAAATTCTTTTGTAATTATACTTTAGAAAGATTGAGAAAAAAACACAAGACTACCCCTGCAGCTAATATAGATAAATATTCAAGAACCTAGCGTTCTATAAACAAGTATTGAGTGCTTCTTTCAAGTTTGTGGGTCCTACATGATACATTCATTAGATTAACACAGCCCTCACTTTTGAGGCAATTATCATCCATTCTGTCATGTGACCTAATACATGAACAGAACATGTATTGATCATCCATGTTGTCACATGATATTTTAACTGGAATGATACAGCCTTAACTTTAGGTACAGTTATCAACCAAGCAATCAGCACCTCAACTAATGGTAATTCAAACCACAACCCCTCTATGAAAAGGAGCAAATATGGTATGGGGCCCCATTCCATATTTACTCCTCTCTACAGAATCTCTGATGATGTGGAAACTTAGAAAACTTACCTGGCCTGAATTGCATAAAACAGCCATAATCTCCACTGAAACACATAAAAGATGACATAACTGAAAGAAATTATGAACCAACTCTGCTTTACACAATGTGTGTGTCTGTGTTTCCGAGTCTGTATGTGTATTTCTTTGTATAGAAATATATGTAAGTACGTAAGCTTAGGGTATTGATTCAATGAGCATTGAGACATAAATCAACCGTCAAGCGGAGGGGAGGGCGGGGCGGGGTGGGGTCATATATCGATGGTAAAGTCACCACTGGAATGTCTTTGATAATGTTTATTCAATGTGGCCAGACTGAGAAGGAGAAGCAACAACAGAACTGCAATAACAATAATTTTACAGTTCACTGCTCTGGGATAACAAAGGAGCTGCAGCATGGCCACTCGGTGTTTTAGAAATAGCAGCTAAATTTACTGGAAAATGAACAGTTACGTTTGATGACACACTATATCTGAGTAAAAACAGGAAATCTGTTTGGTTTCTTAAAATTCTACTGGCAAGTCATATCGCATTGACTGTCTTTGAGGACAAATGTGTATACATACATACTTACATACAACACACATAAGTACACATACACATACACACATATACTTACAGGGGAAGGGGTCGGTTATCATGAAATCTCAAGCAACATAGCAGCACTCAATATGTTTTGGAGATTAAAACATTCTGCAAATTCTGTTGCTTGAACAGAAAATAAACTCTTCCTTCTTATTCTGAAGAATAATTTGAAATGTTCACACCAAATTTTATTGGCACATTCTCACAGAAAAGGGATTGAAAGAAGACAACATTTTTACTTCTTTGTTATATATTGTTTGGGGCAAGTTCAATTCCAGGGGACAAAATTCCCCTCAAAAGTTTCAGGAAATATAAAAATATGAAAAAAAATTGTGTATAATGTATGTTGTAAACCTCAGTTTTCTGAGAGTGGGAAATGCAAGTTAAACTATTAAGGTATGTAACCCCTCATATAAATGATAGAGAACTTGGTATGTTAAATCTGTTATATTATGTCTAATGGTGTTAGAAATAGAGACGATAAAAAAATTCAGAATTTTGTCAATATGTAAGTCCTGGAGGTAAAGAGCCACTCAGATAAGCAGAGGTGTTTCTTTCTGTGAATTCCAGAGAAATTTCTGAAACGTTCGTGATTTATTAACAATATCTATTTTTAAGTTGTCAACCGATTTACTAACAATATTTTTCAGCATTACATAATCTACAGGTTTTCTTTCCAAAAAGAAATTCTCTCGTTTGCTACCAAAGCACCAATGCTAGAAAGGGTAGCTTGATCTCACTGAAACAAAACAGTCCTCACTTGCCTTCATTGTTTTCAATCATTCATTCACCAACATCATGCACACACACACACACACACACAAACACAAAATATATATATAATATATATACATGTATGTGTGAGTGTCTATATGTAGACACGTACATATATACGTATACATAAACATACATATATGTGTATGTGTGTATGTATGTGTGTATGTGTGTGTGTGTGTGTGTACATTATCAACATACACACCCTCACACACAGACACACATGTATTTAAATATATGTTTGTATCCAATCCCAATAATCTGTAAATTCCATGTTGCTGAAAGCTGTGCATATAATAGAAATGCAGTTGGCACATGTTAGGAGTCTTGTAGAAGCAGCAGCAGCATCACTACCACTATCAACATAATCACTACAACTGCACCACCACCACCATCAAAGCCACTGTGGTGGTGCTGGTGGTGGTGGTGGTGCTGGTGGTGGTGGTGGGTAGGAGTTAATGAAAGGAGCAAGTAAAATATATGAAATCAACTTCACACATGGTGATTAAATATAACAACATGGTGAAGACTGTTTTTGGACTCTGGTCAATGGACAACAACAATAACACAACAACAACACAGATTCTTGGCAACTCTACAAAGTGTGAGAGAGGGACTCAATATATCTTTACATTTATGAGCACACAC